>NC_143039.1:8310000-8375000 GCF_057628025.1 Oncorhynchus mykiss | reverse complement strand
ACTACCAGTAGTTAAGGGTAGGTCTATGGTATTAACTACCAGTAGTTAAGGGTAGGACAATGGTATTAATTACCAGTAGTTAAGGGTATGGTATTAACTACCAGTAGTTAAGGGTATGGTATTAACTACCAGTAGTTAAGGGTATGGTATTAACTACCAGTAGTTAAGGGTATGGTATTAACTACCAGTAGTTAAGGGTATGGTATTAACTACCAGTAGTTAAGGGTATGGTATTAACTACCAGTAGTTAAGGGTAGGACTATTTTTGTGGGAAAGCATGGCAAGTAAGAATTTAATTTAGCACTATACTGTACTATACTGTACTATACTGTACTGGACTAGACTATACTGTACTATACTGTGATATAATGTACTATACTGTGCTATACTATACTATACTGTACCGCACTAGACTATACTGTACTATACTTTGCTATACTGTACTATACTGTACCATACTGGGCTATTCTGTACTATACTGCACTATACTGTGCTATACTGCACTATACTGTACTTTACTGTGCTGTACTGTGCTATACTGTACCATACAGTACTATACTGTACTGGAAAATACTATACTGTACTATACTGTGCTATACTGTACTATACTGTACTATACTGTACTGGACTAGACTATACTGTACTATACTGTGCTATAATGTAATATACTGCACTATACAATACTATACTATACTGTACTCTACTGGACTGGACTATGCTGTGCTATACTGTACTATACTGGGCTATTCTGTACTATACTGCACTATACTGTGCTATACTGCACTATACTGTATTTTACTGTGCTATACTGTGCTATACAGGGATATACTGTACTATACTGTGCTATGCTGTACTGGAAAATACTATACTGTACTATACTGTGCTATACTGTACTATGCTGTACTATACTGTATTGGACTAGACTATACTGTACTATACTGTGCTATAATGTACTACACTGTACTGTACTATACTATACTATACTATACTATACTATACTATACTATACTGTACTGGACTAGACTATACTGTACTATACTGTGCTATACTGTACTATACTGTACTATACTGGGCTATTCTGTACTATACTGTACTATACTGGGCTATTCTGTACTATACTGCACTATACTGTGCTATAATGCACTATACTTTACTTTACTGTGCTATACTGTGCTATACGGGGCTATACAGTGCTATACTGCACTATACTGTGCTGTAGTGTACTATACTGCACTATACTGTAATATACTATACTGTACTGTACTATACTGTTTCTATACTGTACTATACTGTTTCTATACTGTGCTATATGGGGCTATACTGTACTATACTGAACTATACTCTGCTGTACTGTGCTTCTACACCTGCATTGCTTGCTGTTTGGGGTTTTAGGCTGGGTTTCTGTACAGCACTTTGAGATATAGGCTGATGTACGAAGGGCTATATAAATACATTTGATTTGATTTGATTTGTACTGTACTGTACACTATACTGTGCTATACTGTTTCTATACTGTACTGTACTGCACTATGCTGTGCTATACTGCACTATACTGTACTGTACTGTACAATAATATACTGTACTATAATGTGCTATACGGTATTAAACTATGCTGTACTATACTATACTGCACTATACTATACTGTAATATGCTGTACTATACTATATAGTACTATACTGTACTGTACTATACTATAATGTACTATACTATACTGTACTGTTCTGTACTATACTGTACTATATAATGCTGTACTATACTATACCATACTATACTATACTATGCTACACTGTACTATACTAAACTATACCGTACTGCGCTGTACTATACTGTACTGTACTGTACTATACTATACTGTACTATACTATACCGTACTATACTATACTATACTATACTGTTCTGCGCTGTACTATACTGTACTATACTATCCTGTACTATACTACACTGTACTGTACTATACTATCCTGTACTATACTATCCTGTACTGTACTATACTGTACTATACTATACTGTACTATACCGTACTGCGCTGTACTATACTGCACTATACTGTACTATACTGTACTATACTATACTGTACTATACTATACCATGCTATACTATACTATACTGTTCTGCGCTGTACTATACTGTGCTGTACTATACTATCCTGTACTATACTATACTGTACTGTACTATACTGTAAATCAAATCAAATGTATTTATATAGCCCTTCGTACATCAGCTGATATCTCAAAGTGCTGTACAGAAACCCAGCCTAAAACCCCAAACAGCAAGCACTGCAGGTGTAGAAGCACAGTACAGCAGAGTATAGTTCAGTATAGTACAGTATAGCCCCGTATAGCACAGTATAGAAACAGTATAGCACAGTATAGAAACAGTATAGTACAGTATAGTGCAGAACAGCATATTACAGTACAGTATAGTATATTACAGTATAGTGCAGTATAGTACACTACAGCACAGTATAGTGCAGTATAGCACGGTATAGCCCCGTATAGCACAGTATAGCACAGTAAAGTAAAGTATAGTGCATTATAGCACAGTATAGTGCAGTATAGTACAGAATAGCCCAGTATAGTACAGTATAGTACAGTATAGAAACTTTATAGCACAGTATAGTGTACAGTACAGTACAAATCAAATCAAATCAAATGTATTTATATAGCCCTTCGTACATCAGCTGATATCTCAAAGTGCTGTACCGAAACCCAGCCTAAAACCCCAAACAGCAAGCAATGCAGGTGTAGAAGCACGGTGGCTAGGAAAAACTCCCTGGAAAGGCCAGAACCTAGGAAGAAACCTAGAGAGGAACCAAGCTATGAAGGGTGGACAGTCCTCTTCTGGCTGCACTGGGTAGAGAGGAACCAGGCTATGGGGGGTGGCCAGTCCTCTTCTGGCTGTACTGGGTAGAGAGGAACCAGGCTATGAGGTGTGGCCAGTCCTCTTCTGGCTGTACTGGGTAGAGAGGAACCAGGCTATGAGGTGTGGCCAGTCCTCTTCTGGCTGTACTGGGTAGAGAGGAACCAGGCTATGAGGGGTGGCCAGTCCTCTTCTGGCTGTACTGGGTAGAGAGGAACCAGGCTATGAGGGGTGGCCAGTCCTCTTCTGGCTGTACTGGGTAGAGAGGAACCAGGCTATGAGGGGTGGCCAGTCCTCTTCTGACTGTGTTGAGGTCCACTCTTCTGGTGGAGAATTTAAGAGAACATGGCCAAGATGTTCAAATGTCCATAGATGCCCAGCAGGGTCAAATAATAATAATCACAGTAGTTGTCGAGGGTGCAGCAAGTCAGCACCTCAGGAGTAAATGTCAGTTGGCTTTTCATAGCCGATCATTCATAGTATCTCTACCACTCCTGCTGTCTCTAGAGAGTTGAAAACAGCAGGTCTGGGACAGGTAGTACGTCCGGTGAACAGGTCAGGGTTCCATAGCCGCAGGCAGAACAGTTGAAACTGGAGCAGCAGCACGACCAGGTGGACTGGGGACTGTACTATACTATACTATACTGTACTATACTATAGTGTACTAAACTATACGACTTTCATACCATACTGTACTATACTGTACTGGAATATACCATACTGTAATATACTATACTGTACTATACTATGGTGTACTAAACTATACGACTTTCATACCATACTATGCTATACAGTACTATACTATACCATTATCCTACTATACTGTGATGGACTATTCTATACTATACTATACTATACAGTCCTATACTATACCATTATCCTACTATACTGTGATGGACTATACCATACTATACTATACAGTACTATACTATACCATTATCCTACTATACTGTGATGGAATATAAGGTACTATGCTATACAGTACTATACTATACCACTATCATCCCATACTGGTATGGACTATACTATACTATCCTATACTATACAGTACTATACTATACCACTGTCATACCATACTGTACTATACTGAACTGTACTGGACTATACTATACTATACTGTGCTGGACTATACTACACAGTACTATACTGTACTGGACTATACTATAATGTCCTATACTACGCTATGCTACACTACACTATACTGTACTACTACTTTACTATAATACTAAACTCTTGTGTTATACTACACTGCTATAGTACACTGCACTATTTAAGCAATAAGACCCGAGGAGGTGTGGTATGTGGCCAATATACCACAGCTAAGGGCTGTTCTTAGGCCCAACGCAACGTGGAGTGCCTGGAAACAACCCTTTAGCCGTGGTATATTGGCCAATATACCACAAACCCCCCGAGGTGCCTTATTGCTATAATAAACGTGTCACCCTATGTTGTTAGAGCCGTGGTATACGATGTGATATACCAACGGCTGTCAGGCAAATCAGCATTCAGGCCTCGAACCAGTTAATTAATAAACTGTAGTATTTGTATACAACTATTCTAAAACTACTGTACTAAAATATAATAAATAAAAGATATACATTGTGTGAGATGTGTACAAACAGCAACACACAACAAAACATGTACATAGTGGAAAAACACCGAACCGTCTAGTTCCCTACGAAGTGATCAATACATCTACACGATCAATAAGTAGTCAATAATCAATAATCACATTTTGAAAACATTTATTGCAGTAGCTGTATACCTGTAGAGTAACACGGGGTTAACTGGTTCAATATCTATATGCCCAACACCCCCCCCCCCCCCCCCCCCCCCACACAACTCACTGACAAACATACTGCGCTAAGCAAGTCACTCCACCCAACCCGATACACGTTGTTATATTGAGACAGAAAACAGGGTAGTGCTATACAAAATAAATGTCTTCCCCTGAATATACAAAATTCACTATGTTTCTCTCTCTGTCTCTCTCTCTCTGTCTCTCTCTCTCTGTCTCTCTCTCTCTGTCTCTCTATGCCTCCCTGTCTGTCTGTCTCTCTCTCTGTCACTCTCTCTGTCTCTCTCTCTCTGTATCTCTCTCTCTCTTTCTCTCTCTCTCTGTCTCTCTCTCTGTCTCTCTCTCTCTCTCTCTCTCTCTCTCTCTCTCTCTCTCTCTCTCTCTCTCTCTCTCTGTCTCTCTCTCTCTCTCTCCTCTCTCCCTTTCTCTTTCTCTCTCTGTCTCTCTCTCTCTCTGTCCCTCTCTCTCTCGCTCTCTCTCTCTCTCTCTCTCCGCTCTCTCTCTCTGTCTCTCTCTCTCTCTGTCTCTCTCTCTCTCTCTCTCCCCTCTCTCTCTCTCTCTCTCTCTTCCCTCTCTCTTTCTCTCTGTCTTTCTCTCTCTCTCTCTCTGTCTCTCTCTCTCTCTCTCTCTCTGTCTCTCTCTCTCTCTGTCTCTCTCTCTCTGTCTCTCTCTCTCTGTCTCTCTCTCTCTCTGTCTCTCTCTCTCTGTCGCTCTCTCCTTCTCTCTCTCTCTCTCTCTCTGTCTCTCTCTCTTTCTCTCTCTCTCTCTCTCTCTCTCCCTCTCTCTCTCTGTCTTTCTCTCTCTCTCTCTGTCTCTCTCTCTCTTTCTCTCTCTCGAACAGAATGAAAATGATGATATAAAATAATGCATTTTTAAAGCTATAAATCTATTTGTTTTAGCATGCTGCTCCGTTGTTGTGTCCATCTCCTGCCGTTGAACAGAGGAAACCTCCACCTCCTGACTGGAGTGGGAAAACAATGGGGAAAAAACGATGACCTTGTTGTTTGAATTATCTTATGCACATGCCTCTCTTGTGTGATACAGATATTATTGTGTTTAACAATTACATTTTGTTGTCTTTTATATATATATATATATAGATATATATATATATATTATTTTTTCTTCCATTGGTTTAGATTATATCATATATTTTTCATACATCGCCAAACATTAATTCCTAAGGAATTTACAGCTGGAATCCTTTTAATGGTGAAACTGTCACATCCGTTTGTGATTTAACAACAACAAAAACGTTACTCCAAACAACGTACAATGTCCCCCCCCCCGTCCCCCCCGCCCCCCCGTCCACCCCCCTGTCCCCCCCTCAGACATCAATGCATATTTTCTAATCATTGAAATAATAATTAAATACAATGCTTGGTATAACGTTATGAAGGCACAGGACACAAAGTGGTCGTATATGGACAACAAAAATGAATTTAGGTTGTAGTACTACTATTCAATTGTACTCAACTAATCACAATTTTAATCAAATGTTGTACAAATAATGAGTCAAAGTTCAAAGATCAAACACATATAGCTCATTTACAAATATATTGCTGTTGAATAGTAACATTAGTTGTTTTTTTTATAATTATAATTTTAATTTTTTTTTCTGCGGAAAAGTTTGCAATCTTTTTGTTTCCCATCATGTAAAAATCAAGCGTTATACGTCCATGATACAAAATTTATTTTGAAAAAATACGTTTGCCATAGTAGTTGAATGAAAGGAAATCAGACTTTGGGTCAACATTGTGCATCATTTTGTAACGGTTGAATATGTGTTTTCCGTAATACCCCCAACACAACAGGCCTTATATGAGTATGTGAATTATTATTTTAGATTTCCAATATGCCCCCCCCCCCCCCCCCACGCCTTTCTTTTAACAAAAAGATTGAAAGCCAAAATGTATAGGGCACATCCTAAATGGCACACTGCTCCCTATTAGTAGACTTCCTGGTCAGAAGCAGCACTGTATAGGTGATAAGATGCCATTGGAAACCATATTTTGATGTCATAAGGGGACTGCCATGGATCGGCGTTTTAGATCCATGTGATGTCATAAGGGGACCGCCACGATCGTCGTTCTAGATCCATGTGATGTCATAAGGGGAACGCCACGGATCGCTGTTCTAGATCCATGTGATGTCATAAGGGGAGTTCTAGATCCATGTGATGTCATAAGGGGAGTTCTAGAGCCATATGATGTCATAAGGGGAGTTCTAGATCCATGTGATGTCATAAGGGGAGTTCTAGATCCATGTGATGTCATAAGGGGAGTTCTAGATCCATGTGATTTCATAAGGGGAGTTCTAGATCCATGTGATGTCATAAGGGGAGTTCTAGATCCATGCGATGTCATAAGGGGAGTTCTAGATCCATGTGATGTCATAAGGGGAGTTCTAGATCCATGTGATGTCATAAGGGGAGTTCTAGATCCATGTGATGTCATAAGGGGAGTTCTAGATCCATGGCAGTATTACATCAACTGGGTTAGTATCACACGTCCTATTTACAAAACACACAGACTATTGACAGACTAGACAAGTGTTCACTAACAGTGTTATCAATCAGAACGACGCACGCCTTCCTATACTGGAATTGTGTTTGTGTGTGTGTGGGGGGGGGGTTAATTACGTCCCAAATCGCACCCTATTCCCCTATGTAGTGCACTACTTTTGACCAAAGCCTTAGGACCTTGGTTAAAAGTAGTGCACTAAATAGGTAATAGGGTACCATTTTCGGCGTAGCCTGTAACTCCGTTTTTCTTTGATTGTGTAGATTAATATAGTCTCAAACAAACTCAATAACAACCACGTCACAATATTGGAATATATTGGTCAGACATAATATTGTTGATCATTTTTTATCTTTTTCTGTTGAGTATATGAATTCCTGTTTAAGGTATTCTTCCGTTTTTTTCCCAGGTGGCCTGGATCGTGTTCTTCCTGTTTCCCAGGTGGATTCGACCGCCCTTTTTTCCCAGCCATCAGAGTGATGAGGAAATGTTTATGTTTATGGGGGCGGGGCTTCGTCCATCAAAAGGGAATCCCAAGAGACGTTCTCTTGCGCCGTCTATCCATCCAACGCCAAAAAGTAGAATTGTAGAGTACACTGCATCAGTACTAGTCTAGTGGCCTACGTAGCACATGTAACTATCACATAGCACAAGCATCGACTTAAATCAAATAGTACGAACAAGAAAGAAAAAAAAGATAGAAAAAAAAAAACTCTTGAAACTTGCGTCATCTGTCCTGTTCAGATTATCCAATCGCAGCCCTGTTTAGATTGGCTGCCTCCAATCAGAGCTCCTTTTATAGCTGGTGTTCCTTCGAAGAGTCTGGGCCAGTGGTAGGCTGGTAGGATTTCAAACTAGCCAATGGGATGTCAGCCATGTGGCCACTGGTGCTGAAGTGTCCCTCCCCGCTGCCAAATTGCTTCTTGTCACAAAACTGGTCCCGCCCACTATCGGTCTTCCAGGTCCGGGTCAACGTAGTATGGCCGTTGAGCAGTTTCTCTTTGGCCCACTCTTTCTGGGTGGCGAAGTTGGACACTGGAGACTTGGGCTGGCTGTAGGAGCCGAGGGTAGGGGGCATCCAGCAGTTGTCAGAGTGGCCAAGCACCAAACACTCCTGGGTACACATCTCTGTAGCTTCCACTAGGCCTCTGGGTCCCAGGGGGCCATCTAGAGAGACACAGAGAGAAGAAGAACAGGACACTCCATGTTAGTGTTACGTTTCTGTAGCTCCGACCACACCTCTGTCTCCAGAACCAGAACAACCAGAACATTACTACTACAGAGACATAACAAGGTAATACTGTTAGTACTACAGAGATATAACAATGAAATACTGTTAGTCCTATAGAGATTAAACAAGGTAATACTGTTAGTACTACAGAGATATAACAATGAAATACTGTTAGTCCTATATAGATATAACAAGGTAATACTGTTAGTACTATAGAGATATAACAAGGTAATACTGTTAGTACTACAGAGATATAACAAGATAATACTGTTAGTACTACAGAGATATAACAAGATAATACTGTTAGTACTACAGAGATATAACAAGATAATACTGTTAGTACTACAGAGATATAACAAGATAATACTGTTAGTACTACAGAGATATAACAATGAAATACTGTTAGTCCTATATAGATATAACAAGGTAATACTGTTAGTACTACAGAGATATAACAAGATAATACTGTTAGTACTACAGAGATATAACAATGAAATACTGTTAGTCCTATATAGATATAACAAGGTAATACTGTTAGTACTACAGAGATATAACAAGATAATACTGTTAGTACTATAGAGATATAACAAGATAATACTGATAGTACTACAGATACATAACAAGGTAATACTGATAGTACTATACAGGTGCTACACAGTGACCGTAACTAATGACAGAATTAATTTAGCAGTTATATATTAGTCTTGTAAACAAAGTTGAATATTTAATATTGTGTCATTGTAGAACTACTACAACCTTCTCCATCTGTCACATAATTTCTGTCCTTCAGGCTCGGGAGACATCCCTCTTGAAATCTGAAACGCATTCTAATCCACTCAACTCATAAAAACGCTTTTAGATCAAATCAACATTTTTAGCTCCCGCAAAACCTAATTGTGTAAAACGCGGCAAGACACCATTAGCGCTAGTTGTTGCCGACCTCATATATAATTCATACCCGAGGCCTTGTGAGCAAGTGTTAATTTATGTTCTGCACAAACAAAGAGCAGCTTCTGAAGACCGGGCACATTGCTTATTAATTAACTAGCAAAAATACTTGTTATAAAGTCAATATTTAAAAGGTTGTGAACTGTTCCTTAAGTCAGTTTAGCTTCAAATTTCACGTTGAGAAGGTGGGAGAAACGTCAAGTGGAACAAAGCGAAAGGAGGTAACAATGCAGGGTTTTGCTCAACAGGCTTCTCCTGGGATAAGAAATATGTGAGGTGGACAGAATATTAAACTGTTTCTTCACTGAAACTCTACCACAACAGACATATGTGAAATGGATAGAAAATCACCTGTTTCTACACGAAAACTCTACCACAACAGACATATGTGAAATGGATAGAAAATCAACTGTTTCTTCATTGAAACTCTACCACAACAGACATATGTGAAATGGATAGAAAATCACCTGTCTCTTCACTGAAACTCTACCACAACAGACACATGTGAAATGGATAGAAAATCACCTGTTTCTACAAGGAAACTCTACCACAACAGACATATGTGAAATGGATAGAAAATCAACTGTTTCTTCATTGAAACTCTACCACAACAGACATATGTGAAATGGATAGAAAATCACCTGTCTCTTCACTGAAACTCTACCACAACAGACACATGTGAAATGGATAGAAAATCACCTGTTTCTACACGGAAACTCTCCACAACAGACATATGTGAAATGGATAGAAAATCAACAGTTTCTTCATTGAAACTAGCACAACAGACATATGTGAAATGGATAGAAAATCACCTGTTTCTTCACTGAAACTCTACCACAACAGACACATGTGAAATGGATAGAAAGTCACCTGTTTCTACACTGAAACTCTACCACAACAGACATATGTGAAATGGATAGAAAATCAACTGTTACTTCATTGAAACTCTACCACAACAGACATATGTGAAATGGATAGAAAATCACCTGTTTCTACACTGAAACTCTACCACAACAGACATATGTGAAATGGATAGAAAATTAACTGTTTCTTCACTGAAACTCTACCACAACAGACATATGTGAAATGGATAGAAAATCAACTGTTTCTTCATTGAAACTCTTCCACAACAGACATACGTGAAATGGATAGAAAATCACATGTTTCTTCATTGAAACTCTACCACAACAGACATATGTGAAATGGATAGAAAATTAACTGTTTCTTCACTGAAACTCTACCACAACAGACATATGTGAAATGGATAGAAAATTAACTGTTTCTTCACTGAAACTCTACCACAACAGACATATGTGAAATGGATAGAAAATCAACTGTTTCTTCATTGAAACTCTACCACAACAGACATATGTGAAATGGATAGAAAATCACCTGTCTCTTCACTGAAACTCTACCACAACAGACACATGTGAAATGGATAGAAAATCACCTGTTTCTACAAGGAAACTCTACCACAACAGACATATGTGAAATGGATAGAAAATCAACTGTTTCTTCATTGAAACTCTACCACAACAGACATATGTGAAATGGATAGAAAATCACCTGTCTCTTCACTGAAACTCTACCACAACAGACACATGTGAAATGGATAGAAAATCACCTGTTTCTACACGGAAACTCTCCACAACAGACATATGTGAAATGGATAGAAAATCAACAGTTTCTTCATTGAAACTAGCACAACAGACATATGTGAAATGGATAGAAAATCACCTGTTTCTTCACTGAAACTCTACCACAACAGACACATGTGAAATGGATAGAAAGTCACCTGTTTCTACACTGAAACTCTACCACAACAGACATATGTGAAATGGATAGAAAATCAACTGTTACTTCATTGAAACTCTACCACAACAGACATATGTGAAATGGATAGAAAATCACCTGTTTCTACACTGAAACTCTACCACAACAGACATATGTGAAATGGATAGAAAATTAACTGTTTCTTCACTGAAACTCTACCACAACAGACATATGTGAAATGGATAGAAAATCAACTGTTTCTTCATTGAAACTCTTCCACAACAGACATACGTGAAATGGATAGAAAATCACATGTTTCTTCATTGAAACTCTACCACAACAGACATATGTGAAATGGATAGAAAATTAACTGTTTCTTCACTGAAACTCTACCACAACAGACATATGTGAAATGGATAGAAAATTAACTGTTTCTTCACTGAAACTCTACCACAACAGACATATGTGAAATGGATAGAAAATCAACTGTTTCTTCATTGAAACTCTTCCACAACAGACATATGTGAAATGGATAGAAAATCACATGTTTCTTCATTGAAACTCTACCACAACAGACATATGTGAAATGGATAGAAAATTAACTGTTTCTTCACTGAAACTCTACCACAACAGACATATGTGAAATGGATAGAAAATTAACTGTTTCTTCACTGAAACTCTACCGCAACAGACACATGTGAAATTGACAGAAATATCACCTATTTCTACACTCAATTTCTACCACAACAACCACTACCAAAAAAAACAAAAAGAACAACGACAGAACAGAATATATCATTTCCTTTGAAACACTAAAAAGTTAAAGATCATTCGAAATTCTGCCAATAGAAATGACGGTACTTCTGGAAGCCAAAATAAAAAGCTGAAATATGCATATGT
Source organism: Oncorhynchus mykiss (assembly GCF_057628025.1). Classification (NCBI taxonomy): domain Eukaryota; kingdom Metazoa; phylum Chordata; class Actinopteri; order Salmoniformes; family Salmonidae; genus Oncorhynchus; species Oncorhynchus mykiss. The sequence goes on along the minus strand of NC_143039.1, from coordinate 8,362,968 downwards.
CATGTTTTTTTTTTAAAAGAAGCCTTTTCAGCCTTAAATGGAAAACATTTTCTAAATGCCATGTCTGGCATCAGTACAGAAGGTATTGTCTTCACTTAGTTCAGAATCATCCTTGAGACAGATGCCACATGACTTGGCAGGAAGACGGAAATGAATAAATGATCTTCTTGGGACTAAATTATTTCACTAGCTTTGGTTGGACAGAGCAGGAACATAGAGGAGTGTAACAAACTAGTATCTACAACATCTTGATATCTCCGTTATCCTTTAAAAGATGGTAAATGTAGCTTCTGCCTCAAATGGTTCCCTATTCCCTATATGGTGCGCCCTGGTCAAAAGTAGTGCACTACAAAGGGAATAGGGTTCTATAGGGCCCTGGTCTAAAGTAGTGCACTACATAGGGAATAGGGTTTTATAGGGCCCTGGTCAAAAGTAGTGCACTACATATAGGGAATAGGGTTCTATAGGGCTCTGGTCTAAAGTAGTGCACTACATAGGGAATACGGTTTTATAGGGCCCTGGTCAAAAGTAGTGCACTACATATAGGGAATAGGGTTCTATAGGGCTCTGGTTTAAAGTAGTGCACTATATAGGGAATAGGGTTCTATAGGGCTCTGGTCTAAAGTAGTGCACTATATAGGGAATAGAGTTCTATAGGGCTCTGATCTAAAGTAGTGCACTATATAGGGAATAGGGTTTTATAGAGCTCTGGTCTAAAGTAGTGCACTATACAGGGAATAGGTTTCCATAGGGCTCTGGTCAAAAGTAGTGCACTACATAGGGAATAGGGTGCCATTTGGGACCATATTTCCGAAGGGTTGGGTAAATCCCTTCAACCTTATTGTCACGTTGGTATGAATAATTCGGGAGACAGGCGCAGGAATGCGTAATATATATTTTCTTTATTCATCCCAAATTACAGCGTTCCGTGTAAAGGCAAAGGGGACGAAGACCAAACAAACACCTAACACAAAAACACAGGGTTGAAACCCAGTCCAAAAAGAGCGAAGAGTACCTCGAATAAATAACACAATCGCACAATGATTATCACACGGGACGAGACCCCGTGATCACCTGCGCAATCCACAAGGGCACGAAAGCCCAAATACAACAAGGCAAATGTACTCACGCGACCAACGGACAGTGTAACACTAATCGACAGCCCGAGTCTGAAACAAAGGGCACATTTATACAAATGCAATCAGTGGGAACGGGGACCTGGTTCTTCGCAATGACACAGTTCCGGACTGATCCGTGACACTTATTAGCTACCAAAGATACACAGTTGCTGGCGACAACAGAAAATGCTGTAGGTAATATCTTCAATTATTTTCGAGATGACACAAGAATATTCACCAAAGGTCGGCATTCAAACCTCATTCAACCTCATTGTCAATGTTCTGTATAGGGGCTACCAGAGAGTTCCATGTAGTCATGTTACCTGGGCTACCAGAGAGTTCCATGTAGTCATGTTACCTGGGCTACCAGAGAGTTCCATGTAGTCATGTTACCTGGGCTACCAGAGAGTTCCATGTAGTCATGTTACCTGGGCTACCAGAGAGTTCCATGTAGTCATGTTACCTGGGCTCCCAGAGAGTTCCATGTAGTCATGTTACCTGGGCTACCAGAGAGTTCCATGTAGTCATGTTACCTGGGCTACCAGAGAGTTCCATGTAGTCATGTTACCTGGGCTCCATCACTTATTTCAGGAACTACAGCCTAAAAACCACCTAGCCAAAATGTTCCAGACCTTCGCTCTTCCCTCCTTTCTACTGCACTGTACATCAAGTTGTAATGTTCATCATCAGTTTCCTTGGATTTCTAGCTCTGTTTCATCACACATACCTTGTATAATCCTCCTAATAGATGACCCCTTTGATGGTCCCAGAGCCCACTGGTCCATGGAGCCCAAACCCTCAGCACAGACACTCCATCCATCCATCAGTCCGGACACGTCATCCATTCCTCAGTCCAGACACATCATCCATCCCTCAGTCCAGACACGTCATCAATTCCTCAGTCCAGACACATCATCCATCCCTCAGTCCAGACACATCATCCATCCCTCAGTCCAGACACATCATCCATCCCTCTGTCCAGACAGGGATCTGTCCATCAGTCCAGACAGGTGATCTGTCCCTCAGTCCAGACAGGTGATCTGTCCCTCAGTCCAGACAGGTGATCTGTCCCTCAGTCCAGACACATCATCCATCCCTCAGTCCAGACAGGTGATCCAGTGACAGCCATCCATGTCCACTGAACTACAGCCCAATCAACCACTACAGCCCAATCAACCACTACAGCTCAATCAACCCACACACAGAGTGTTTAAAGACACGTGTGGTTGTGTTGTTTTACATGTACATGTTTGAGTCTGTGTGAACGTATTAATGGTTATTGATCATATATCAGAAGAGACAATGATGATGTTTAAAATTCAATACAAAATATGTGCTGTATCTTTAATAACCAAAGCCTAAAGGAGGAATCCGAAGGCGTGGAAGAAAGCCAAAGTAATTCCATCGTCTAAAAATTGTAAAGCACCCTTTGCTGGCTCTTTAACGGCCTCCCAATCAGTTTGCTGCCTGTTCTTAGTAAACATATGGCGAAAATGTTGTTTGAACAAGTAACCTGCTCTTTATCAGAGATCAAGTTAACTACTGACTTTCAGTATGCATATTGAGAAGGGCACTCAATTTGTACTGCACTGACTTAGATGACTGATGATTGGTTTAAAAAAAAAAATGGATAATAAGATGATAGGTGGAGCTGCATTGTTATATTTTAGAATGAATGTTATTGATAATACATTGTTAATGAAGAACTCACTTGCTGTGGCTTTACATCACCTGGCATCACATGGTTGGAGAAATATTTAACCAATAGAACCCGGAGAATGTTCGTCAATGGAAGCTTCTCTAACATCAGGTATGTACAGTGCGGTGTCCCTCAGGGCAGTTGCCTTGGGCCACTACTCTTTTCTATTTTTTTTTTTACAAATGATTTGCCACTCACTATGCTTCCAAGTTCCTATAGTACCAGGTAACTGACACGTGACAGCCAATGGACATTTTCCTTCAAATGTCCACCTCCTTGACAACACTCAGCTTAGCTGTTTGAGTTGTCATTTAACCAGTTTAATACTGTATGCTATCATCAGTCACCCTTCAGAGACACATATAACCACTAGTTAAACAAATAACAGTACATTTACAAAGCCTGCCATCCATGCTGCTCTTTCCATCAAACCTCATAGGACTAGCAATAATCAACGTTAATTTAATCCATCCCTCTCCCTCCTCTTCTGCTTTTCTCACTCCTCTTCTTCTCTCCCTCCTCTTCTTCTCTCCCTCCTCTTCTTCTTTCCCTCTTCTTCTTCTCTCCCTCCTCTTCTTCTCTCCCTCCTCTTCTTCACTAGCCCCCTCTTCTTCTCTAGCCTCCTCTTCTCTCCCTCCTCTTTTCTCCCGCCATCTCTAGCCTCCTCTAGCTACTCAACCAAATTTGATTACTGTCTTTTATCATAAAGGATACAAAAACGGGAGGCCCTTGTCTGTGAGACATCGGCGGGGAAGAATGGAAGGAAGGAAGGCAGAAGCAGCTGTGGAACCCTCCAGGGTCATTCATGCCGAGGACAGCGTGAATTGATGTCGTTGTGCCAGCCTTTTGTGTCTTTAATAACAACATGTCGCCTTGCTCCGTCAACGTTCTGGGAGCCCTTGGCTTTAAACGTAGTGATTCCAGACCCTTTAAACCATCCGAAATCATTTTCCATGTCCAGATTGTTCTGGGGCCATAGAAATGACTGAAATAAGATGACGGGAGTCACAATGGGAGTCACTCATCTCCCCTCCTCTCCTCTCCTCTGTTCTCCTCTTGTCTCCCCCTTACCCTCCTCACCCCCCCCCCTTCCCTCTCCCCCTTCCCCTCCTCTCTCCTCCCCCTCCCCCTCCCCTTCCCTCCTGTCTCTCCTTTTCCTCCACTCTCCCCTCTCCTCCACTCCATGTAGGGTAGCAGTCCGTCCCAATAACTCTAGATAATGAGCTCGTGAGGAGCCTGGCAGAGCGACACATTATCATGGTGACATGAGGAATAGCAGGAGGGGTAGGAAGAGGAGAGGGGACGGGGGGGATTAGAGAGGGTGACAGGAAGATTAATTTCCCAAAATGAGATTGGAGAGAGAGGAAGACAGGAGCGAGCTGAGGAGTGAGTGAAGTAAATGTCAGACTGGGGATGGGAGTGGTTTTGGAAGTGGGAGTGGAAATGGGAATAGGAATGGTAGTGGGAGTGGGAGTGGGAATGAGAGTGGCAGTGGGAGTGGGAATGGTAGTGGGAATGGGAGTGAGTGGGATTGATAGTGGGAATGGGAATGGGAGTGTGAGTGGGAATGGGAGTGTGCATGATAGTGGGAGTGGTAGTGGTAGTGGGATTGGGAGTGGGAGTGGGAATGGGAATTGGAATGGGAGTGGGAGTGGGAATGCTAGTGGGAATGAGAGTGGGAGTGGGAATGCTAGTGTGCATGGTAGTGGAAGTGGGAATGGAAGTGGGAATGGGAATAGGGATGGGAATGAGAATATGGATGGAAGTGGAGTGGGAGTGGGAATGGGAGTGGGAGTGGTAGTGGGAGTGGCTACTTCGTTGGTAAGTGGACTAGCGTACATAACAGGAAAATGTAGCCCGACAATAATGAAATCAGAGAAATGGTATCTAGCAATATTTTTTGTAACGTCAGTTGAGTTGACTTAAAAAAAAAAAAAATCACGCTACAGATTGCTTTTACTTCCTGTTTCGCTCCGATTGGGTACACCCTCAATGGCCGCCAGTCTACCCATTATGCCATTATTGACTTGAACGGGGAGGACAAATCGTTAGATTGTATATCTATGAATGTACTACACCACTACACAGATATAAGACCAACTTAATGGTACCTTTCTTCTTTTATATACAAGTCTGTTACCACAGCAACTGTTTCCTCACCAAACAGCCATCATGTTCTGTTTCCTTACGATGTTTCCTAAATGACACCCTATTCACTATGTAGTATACTATAGTGCACTACGTAGGGAATAAGGTTCTATAGGGCTCTGGTCCAAAGTAGTGCACTACGTAGGGAATAGGGTTCTATAGGGCTCTGGTCCAAAGTAGTGCACTACGTAGGGAATATGTTTCTATAGGGCTCGGTCCAAAGTAGTGCACTACGTAGGGAATATGGCTCTATAGAGCTCTGGTCAAAGTAGTGCACTACGTAGGGAATAGGGTGCCATTTGAGCGTCAAGACGGAGCCTCTCAGTTTCGTCCGTTAATCAGATGTAAATTGAGCGTTTCTATTCCTCCGGTGTAATAGCCTCTCCATTACCATGTAGATTGGAGGAGAGTCACACGGGAGAGCCAATCAGAATCTCCACATGGGCACGGGACAATTTTCACTCTTCATCTCACCAGCTATAGCGACCTGCTGTCAAGGTGCTTGGCACCCAAAACAAGGCCTGATTGAGTCATCCCCTGTGTCCCAAAAAACTGCAACCCCCTAGATCCATCCGTATGTGCCTCTGGTTCTAAGCAGTGCACTATATAGGGAAATAGACTGCAATTTGTGACAAAGCCAGGGTGTGATTGAGACATCACATCCGAGGAACCCCTGTCATCTGGTCTTCATTGTCTGTGTCAAACTACACCCTTTCCCCCATTCAGTGCACTACATTAGACCAGGACCCATAGGGTAGTAGTGGACTATATAGGGTCCCATTGAGGATATATATTGGATGTAGGCCTGATTTAGACAAGGACATATCAAACAGAAGGGAATCATATTGTCAACAGTATACATGGAACAGGGTCCCATTGAGGATATATATTGGATGTAGGCCTGATTTAGACAAGGACATATTAAACAGAAGGGAATCATATTGTCAACAGTATACATGGAACAGGTTCCCATTGAGGATACATGTTGGATGTAGGCCTGATTTAGACAAGGACATATCAAACAGAAGGGAATCATATTGCCAACAGTATACATGGAACAGGGTCCCATTGAAGATATATATTGGATGTAGGTCTGATTTAGGCAAGGACAGGCCAAGTGAATCATATAGTCTCAGACTCTGAGCCTTAACGAAGTAGAGGTACTGAAGCCTCTCTATAACGTCCAGGACAGTCAAATGAACGAACAGATGTAGGATCTTAATTCGATCAGCCTTGTCGTTGCAAAAAAAAAAAACTTTGAAGTGTATTCGAGGTTTTAAAAGGCTTCTAAAGTTTGTAATTTACACTTTAAATTATCAGAATTGATTTTCCCCTTATTAAACCAACAATGTATCCCCCACTTCTAAAATGTCAATATATTATAATCCAAACTATAATTTGTGTTTCCTGTTGCAGCAGGATGATTTTCCAGGTGTGAGAAACTGACACTGCATATGAATATCGTCAACAAACCCAGAAGTGAAACTGAACTCTCTGTAGCAGAGTGAGGACAAAACGAATCTAGGGCAACAGTCCACAGTCGGACTGGTACAGGAACAACGCCAGTCCATCAGAGAGGATTTACTATACGTATCGGTATGTATTGGTACGTATTGGTACGTATTGGTATGTATTGGTATGTATCGGTATGTATCGGTATGTATCGGTATGTATTGGTATGTATTGGTATGTATCGGTATGTATCGGTATGTATCGGTATGATTGGTATGTATTGGTATGTATGGTATGTATTGGTATGTATTGGTATGTATTGGTATGTATTGGTACGTATCGGTACGTATTGGTACGTATCGGTATGTATTGGTACGTATTGGTGTGTATTGTTGTGTATTGGAGGGCTGCTGTCTGTCTAGAACCAGTCTGTCTTTAACCATCGTACGGGCAGTCTCCCATTGACCTCCATTCACAATGATGAGTACACACACACACACATGCACACAGATACACACACACACACACACACACGCACACACAGATACACACACACACACACAAACACAGATACACACACACACACACACACACACACACACACACACACACACACACACGCACACACAGATACACACACACACACACACAAACACAGATACACACACACACACACACACACACACACACAGATACACACACACACACACACACACACACAGAGAGATACACATGTAACAGTACTCGTCTTGCGTTGTGTACAATCAGTCATCGACACGGAACTCCAACATGTAGCACCAGTCATGTCGCTTTATTCTGATAAGAACGACACAAAATTGCACGTCATGCAATGCACGTCTCACCATCCAACTCTGCACTCACGCACGCTGGTTTGGTGCTTGTTCACTGGGACGATTCTAACTGGAACATCCCCCCTCGTAAGCAAGCTACGCAAACCAGCCAATAAGATGCCATGTTGAGTAGGTGAAGGCAAAACAAACTCAAACCAAAAACCCATTGGCTTAACAATAAAGTGGCAAGTGGAATCACCAATATAACCCTGTTACACACACAAACACACACGCACACACGCAGATACACACACACACACACACACACACACACAGATACACACACACACACACACACACGCACACACAGATACACACACACACACACACAAACACAGATACACACACACACAGATACACACACACACACGCATGCACGCAGCTACACACACACACACGCAGATACACACACACACACACACACGTACACAGTCACCGATTGACCTCCTGTCTCTCCGATGTCACCAACCAAAGGCTGTTGTGTCAAGATGCTGGTGCCAGAGGGAGGAGAGAGATCTACAATATAAATACACACTATACTGGGGGGAGGATCTACATTATAAATACACACTATACTGGGGGGGGGATCTACATTATAAATACACACTATACTGGGGGGGGAGATCTACATTATAAATACACACTATACTGGGGGAGATCTACATTATAAATACACACTATACTGGGGGGGAGATCTACATTATAAATACACACTATACTGGGGGGGGGGGGATCTACATTATAAATACACACTATACTGGGGGGGGAGATCTACATTATAAATACACACTATACTGGGGGGGGGGGAGATCTACATTATAAATACACACTATACTGGGGGGGGAGATCTACATTATAAATACACACTATACTGGGGGGGGGATCTACATTATAAATACACACTATACTGGGGGGGGAGATCTACATTATAAATACACACTATACTGGGGGGGGGGGGGATCTACATTATAAATACACACTATACTGGGGGGGGGGATCTACATTATAAATACACACTATACTGGGGGGGGGGAGATCTACATTATAAATACACACTATACTGGGGGGGGGGGGGATCTACATTATAAATACACACTATACTGGGGGGGGGGATCTACATTATAAATACACACTATACTGGGGGGGGGATCTACATTATAAATACACACTATACTGGGGGGGGAGATCTACATTATAAATACACACTATACTGGGGGGGGAGATCTACATTATAAATACACACTATACTGGGGGGGGAGATCTACATTATAAATACACACTATACTGGGGGGGGGGGGGATCTACATTATAAATACACACTATACTGGGGGGGGGGATCTACATTATAAATACACACTATACTGGGGGGGGGGAGATCTACATTATAAATACACACTATACTGGGGGGGGGGGGGATCTACATTATAAATACACACTATACTGGGGGGGGGGATCTACATTATAAATACACACTATACTGGGGGGGGGATCTACATTATAAATACACACTATACTGGGGGGGGAGATCTACATTATAAATACACACTATACTGGGGGGGGAGATCTACATTATAAATACACACTATACTGGGGGGGGAGATCTACATTATAAATACACACTATACTGGGGGGGGAGATCTACATTATAAATACACACTATACTGGGGGGGGGGGAGATCTACATTATAAATACACACTATACTGGGGGGGAGATCTACATTATAAATACACACTATACTGGGGGGGGGGGGGATCTACATTATAAATACACACTATACTGGGGGGGAGATCTACATTATAAATACACACTATACTGGGGGGGAGATCTACATTATAAATACACACTATACTGGGGGGGGGAGGATCTACATTATAAATACACACTATACTGGGGGGGGAGATCTACATTATAAATACACACTATACTGGGGGGAGATCTACATTATAAATACACACTATACTGGGGGGGGGATCTACATTATAAATACACACTATACTGGGGGGAGATCTACATTATAAATACACACTATACTGGGGGGGGGATCTACATTATAAATACACACTATACTGGGGGGGGGGATCTACATTATAAATACACACTATACTGGGGGGGAGATCTACATTATAAATACACACTATACTGGGGGGGGGGATCTACATTATAAATACACACTATACTGGGGGGGGGAGATCTACATTATAAATACACACTATACTGGGGGGGGGATCTACATTATAAATACACACTATACTGGGGGGGGGAGATCTACATTATAAATACACACTATACTGGGGGGGGGAGATCTACATTATAAATACACACTATACTGGGGGGGAGATCTACATTATAAATACACACTATACTGGGGGGGAGATCTACATTATAAATACACACTATACTGGGGGGGGGAGATCTACATTATAAATACACACTATACTGGGGGGGGGGATCTACATTATAAATACACACTATACTGGGGGGGAGATCTACATTATAAATACACACTATACTGGGGGGGGGGGGGATCTACATTATAAATACACACTATACTGGGGGGGGGGGGGATCTACATTATAAATACACACTATACTGGGGGGGAGATCTACATTATAAATACACACTATACTGGGGGGGAGATCTACATTATAAATACACACTATACTGGGGGGGGAGATCTACATTATAAATACACACTATACTGGGGGGGGGGGGAGATCTACATTATAAATACACACTATACTGGGGGGGGGGATCTACAATATAAATACATACTATACTGGGGGGGAGATCTACATTATAAATACACACTATACTGGGGGGGGGAGATCTACATTATAAATACACACTATACTGGGGGGGGGGATCTACAATATAAATACATACTATACTGGGGGGGAGATCTACATTATAAATACACACTATACTGGGGGGGGGAGATCTACATTATAAATACACACTATACTGGGGGGGGGGATCTACATTATAAATACATACTATACTGGGGGGGGAGATCTACATTATAAATACACACTATACTGGGGGGGGGGGAGATCTACATTATAAATACACACTATACTGGGGGGGGGGGAGATCTACATTATAAATACACACTATACTGGGGGGGGGGGGGACCTACATTATAAATACACACTATACTGGGGGGGGAGATCTACATTATAAATACACACTATACTGGGGGAGATCTACATTATAAATACACACTATACTGGGGGGGGGGGGAGATCTACATTATAAATACACACTATACTGGGGGGGGGGATCTACATTATAAATACACACTATACTGGGGGGGAGATCTACATTATAAATACACACTATACTGGGGGGGGAGATCTACATTATAAATACACACTATACTGGGGGGGGGAGATCTACATTATAAATACACACTATACTGGGGGGGGGGATCTACATTATAAATACATACTATACTGGGGGGGGAGATCTACATTATAAATACACACTATACTGGGGGGGGGGGGGACCTACATTATAAATACACACTATACTGGGGGGGGAGATCTACATTATAAATACACACTATACTGGGGGGGGGGGGAGAACTACATTATAAATACACACTATACTGGGGGGGGGATCTACATTATAAATACACACTATACTGGGGGGGGAGATCTACATTATAAATACACACTATACTGGGGGGGGGGGGATCTACATTATAAATACACACTATACTGGGGGGGGGGATCTACATTATAAATACATACTATACTGGGGGGGAGATCTACATTATAAATACACACTATACTGGGGGGGGGGGGATCTACATTATAAATACACACTATACTGGGGGGGAGATCTACATTATAAATACACACTATACTGGGGGGGGGGGATCTACATTATAAATACACACTATACTGGGGGGGAGATCTACATTATAAATACACACTATACTGGGGGGGGGGGGGGATCTACATTATAAATACACACTATACTGGGGGGGGATCTACATTATAAATACACACTATACTGGGGGGGGAGATCTACATTATAAATACACACTATACTGGGGGGGGGGGGATCTACATTATAAATACACACTATACTGGGGGGGGGGGGATCTACATTATAAATACATACTATACTGGGGGGGGGAGATCTACATTATAAATACACACTATACTGGGGGGGGAGATCTACATTATAAATACACACTATACTGGGGGGGGGGGGATCTACATTATAAATACACACTATACTGGGGGGGGGGGGATCTACATTATAAATACACACTATACTGGGGGGGGGAGATCTACATTATAAATACACACTATACTGGGGGGGGGAGATCTACATTATAAATACACACTATACTGGGGGGAGAGATCTACATTATAAATACACACTATACTGGGGGGGGGAGATCTACATTATAAATACACACTATACTGGGGGGGGGAGATCTACATTATAAATACACACTATACTGGGGGGGATCTACATTATAAATACACACTATACTGGGGGGGGGGGGATCTACATTATAAATACACACTATACTGGGGGGGGGGAGAGATCTACATTATAAATACACACTATACTGGGGGGGAGATCTACATTATAAATACACACTATACTGGGGGGGAGATCTACATTATAAATACACACTATACTGGGGGGGAGATCTACATTATAAATACACACTATACTGGGGGGGAGATCTACATTATAAATACACACTATACTGGGGGGGGGAGATCTACATTATAAATACACACTATACTGGGGGGGGGGATCTACATTATAAATACACACTATACTGGGGGGGAGATCTACATTATAAATACACACTATACTGGGGGGGGGGGGGATCTACATTATAAATACACACTATACTGGGGGGGGGGGGGATCTACATTATAAATACACACTATACTGGGGGGGAGATCTACATTATAAATACACACTATACTGGGGGGGAGATCTACATTATAAATACACACTATACTGGGGGGGGAGATCTACATTATAAATACACACTATACTGGGGGGGGGGGGAGATCTACATTATAAATACACACTATACTGGGGGGGGGGATCTACAATATAAATACATACTATACTGGGGGGGAGATCTACATTATAAATACACACTATACTGGGGGGGGGGGATCTACATTATAAATACACACTATACTGGGGGGGGGGATCTACAATATAAATACATACTATACTGGGGGGGAGATCTACATTATAAATACACACTATACTGGGGGGGGGAGATCTACATTATAAATACACACTATACTGGGGGGGGGGATCTACATTATAAATACATACTATACTGGGGGGGGAGATCTACATTATAAATACACACTATACTGGGGGGGGGGGAGATCTACATTATAAATACACACTATACTGGGGGGGGGGGAGATCTACATTATAAATACACACTATACTGGGGGGGGGGGGGACCTACATTATAAATACACACTATACTGGGGGGGGAGATCTACATTATAAATACACACTATACTGGGGGGGAGATCTACATTATAAATACACACTATACTGGGGGAGATCTACATTATAAATACACACTATACTGGGGGGGGGGGGAGATCTACATTATAAATACACACTATACTGGGGGGGGGGATCTACATTATAAATACACACTATACTGGGGGGGAGATCTACATTATAAATACACACTATACTGGGGGGGGAGATCTACATTATAAATACACACTATACTGGGGGGGGGAGATCTACATTATAAATACACACTATACTGGGGGGGGGGATCTACATTATAAATACATACTATACTGGGGGGGGAGATCTACATTATAAATACACACTATACTGGGGGGGGGGGGGACCTACATTATAAATACACACTATACTGGGGGGGGAGATCTACATTATAAATACACACTATACTGGGGGGGGGGGGAGAACTACATTATAAATACACACTATACTGGGGGGGGGATCTACATTATAAATACACACTATACTGGGGGGGGAGATCTACATTATAAATACACACTATACTGGGGGGGGGGGGATCTACATTATAAATACACACTATACTGGGGGGGGGGATCTACATTATAAATACATACTATACTGGGGGGGAGATCTACATTATAAATACACACTATACTGGGGGGGGGGGGATCTACATTATAAATACACACTATACTGGGGGGGAGATCTACATTATAAATACACACTATACTGGGGGGGGGGGATCTACATTATAAATACACACTATACTGGGGGGGAGATCTACATTATAAATACACACTATACTGGGGGGGGGGGGGGATCTACATTATAAATACACACTATACTGGGGGGGGGATCTACATTATAAATACACACTATACTGGGGGGGGAGATCTACATTATAAATACACACTATACTGGGGGGGGGGGGATCTACATTATAAATACACACTATACTGGGGGGGGGGGGATCTACATTATAAATACATACTATACTGGGGGGGGGAGATCTACATTATAAATACACACTATACTGGGGGGGGAGATCTACATTATAAATACACACTATACTGGGGGGGGGGGGATCTACATTATAAATACACACTATACTGGGGGGGGGGGATCTACATTATAAATACACACTATACTGGGGGGGGGAGATCTACATTATAAATACACACTATACTGGGGGGGGGAGATCTACATTATAAATACACACTATACTGGGGGGAGAGATCTACATTATAAATACACACTATACTGGGGGGGGGAGATCTACATTATAAATACACACTATACTGGGGGGGGGAGATCTACATTATAAATACACACTATACTGGGGGGGATCTACATTATAAATACACACTATACTGGGGGGGGGGGGATCTACATTATAAATACACACTATACTGGGGGGGGGGAGAGATCTACATTATAAATACACACTATACTGGGGGGGAGATCTACATTATAAATACACACTATACTGGGGGGGGAGATCTACATTATAAATACACACTATACTGTGGGGGAGATCTACATTATAAATACACACTATACTGGGGGGGGGAGATCTACATTATAAATACACACTATACTGGGGGGGAGATCTACATTATAAATACACACTATACTGGGGGGGAGATCTACATTATAAATACACACTATACTGGGGGGGAGATCTACATTATAAATACACACTATACTGGGGGGGAGATCTACATTATAAATACACACTATACTGGGGGGGGAGATCTACATTATAAATACACACTATACTGGGGGGGAGATCTACATTATAAATACACACTATACTGGGGGGGAGATCTACATTATAAATACACACTATACTGGGGGGGAGATCTACATTATAAATACACACTATACTGGGGGGGGGAGATCTACATTATAAATACACACTATACTGGGGGGGGGAGATCTACATTATAAATACACACTATACTGGGGGGAGAGATCTACATTATAAATACACACTATACTGGGGGGGGGAGATCTACATTATAAATACACACTATACTGGGGGGGGGAGATCTACATTATAAATACACACTATACTGGGGGGGAGATCTACATTATAAATACACACTATACTGGGGGGGAGATCTACATTATAAATACACACTATACTGGGGGGGAGATCTACATTATAAATACACACTATACTGGGGGGGGGAGATCTACATTATAAATACACACTATACTGGGGGGGAGATCTACATTATAAATACACACTATACTGGGGGGGAGATCTACATTATAAATACACACTATACTGGGGGGGAGATCTACATTATAAATACACACTATACTGGGGGGGAGATCTACATTATAAATACACACTATACTGGGGGGGAGATCTACATTATAAATACACACTATACTGGGGGGGAGATCTACATTATAAATACACACTATACTGGGGGGGGGGGGATCTACATTATAAATACACACTATACTGGGGGGGAGATCTACATTATAAATACACACTATACTGGGGGGGAGATCTACATTATAAATACACACTATACTGGGGGGGAGATCTACATTATAAATACACACTATACTGGGGGGGGGGGGATCTACATTATAAATACACACTATACTGGGGGGGGAGATCTACATTATAAATACACACTATACTGGGGGGGGGATCTACATTATAAATACACACTATACTGGGGGGAGATCTACATTATAAATACACACTATACTGGGGGGAGGATCTACAATATAAATACACACTATACTGGGGGGGGGAGATCTACATTATAAATACACACTATACTGGGGGGGGGGGGGAGATCTACATTATAAATACACACTATACTGGGGGGGGGGGTCTACATTATAAATACACACTATACTGGGGGGGGGGGGAGATCTACATTATAAATACACACTATACTGGGGGGGGATCTACATTATAAATACACACTATACTGGGGGGGAGATCTACATTATAAATACACACTATACTGGGGGGGAGATCTACATTATAAATACACACTATACTGGGGGGAGATCTACAATATAAATACACACTATACTGGGGGGGGGATCTACATTATAAATACACACTATACTGGGGGGGGGGGGAGATCTACATTATAAATACACACTATACTGGGGGGGGATCTACATTATAAATACACACTATACTGGGGGGGGGGGGAGATCTACATTATAAATACACACTATACTGGGGGGGGATCTACATTATAAATACACACTATACTGGGGGGGAGATCTACATTATAAATACACACTATACTGGGGGGGAGATCTACATTATAAATACACACTATACTGGGGGGAGATCTACAATATAAATACACACTATACTGGGGGGGGGATCTACATTATAAATACACACTATACTGGGGGGGGGGGGAGATCTACATTATAAATACACACTATACTGGGGGGGGATCTACATTATAAATACACACTATACTGGGGGGGGAGATCTACATTATAAATACACACTATACTGGGGGGGGGATCTACATTATAAATACACACTATACTGGGGGGGGGATCTACATTATAAATACACACTATACTGGGGGGGGGGGGAGATCTACATTATAAATACACACTATACTGGGGGGGGATCTACATTATAAATACACACTATACTGGGGGGGGATCTACATTATAAATACACACTATACTGGGGGGGAGATCTACATTATAAATACACACTATACTGGGGGGGGGAGATCTACATTATAAATACACACTATACTGGGGGGAGGATCTACATTATAAATACACACTATACTGGGGGGGGGGATCTACATTATAAATACACACTATACTGGGGGGAGATCTACATTATAAATACACACTATACTGGGGGGGGAGATCTACAATATAAATACACACTATACTGGGGGGGAGGATCTACATTATAAATACACACTATACTGGGGGGGAGATCTACATTATAAATACACACTATACTGGGGGGGGGAGGATCTACATTATAAATACACACTATACTGGGGGGGAGATCTACATTATAAATACACACTATACTGGGGGGGGGAGGATCTACATTATAAATACACACTATACTGGGGGGGGGGAGATCTACATTATAAATACACACTATACTGGGGGGGGGAGATCTACATTATAAATACACACTATACTGGGGGGGGGATCTACATTATAAATACACACTATACTGGGGGGGGAGATCTACATTATAAATACACACTATACTGGGGGGGAGATCTACATTATAAATACACACTATACTGGGGGGGGGAGATCTACATTATAAATACACACTATACTGGGGGGGGGATCTACATTATAAATACACACTATACTGGGGGGGGGAGATCTACATTATAAATACACACTATACTGGGGGGGAGATCTACATTATAAATACACACTATACTGGGGGGGGGAGATCTACATTATAAATACACACTATACTGGGGGGGAGATCTACATTATAAATACACACTATACTGGGGGGGAGATCTACATTATAAATACACACTATACTGGGGGGGGGGGGATCTACATTATAAATACACACTATACTGGGGGGGGGGAGAGATCTACATTATAAATACACACTATACTGGGGGGGAGATCTACATTATAAATACACACTATACTGGGGGGGAGATCTACATTATAAATACACACTATACTGGGGGGGAGATCTACATTATAAATACACACTATACTGGGGGGGAGATCTACATTATAAATACACACTATACTGGGGGGGGGAGATCTACATTATAAATACACACTATACTGGGGGGGAGATCTACATTATAAATACACACTATACTGGGGGGGAGATCTACATTATAAATACACACTATACTGGGGGGGGGGGAGATCTACATTATAAATACACACTATACTGGGGGGGGGGATCTACATTATAAATACACACTATACTGGGGGGGGGAGGATCTACATTATAAATACACACTATACTGGGGGGGGGGGGATCTACATTATAAATACACACTATACTGGGGGGGGAGATCTACATTATAAATACACACTATACTGGGGGGGGGAGATCTACATTATAAATACACACTATACTGGGGGGGAGATCTACATTATAAATACACACTATACTGGGGGGGGGAGATCTACATTATAAATACACACTATACTGGGGGGGAGATCTACATTATAAATACACACTATACTGGGGGGGGGAGATCTACATTATAAATACACACTATACTGGGGGGGAGATCTACATTATAAATACACACTATACTGGGGGGGAGATCTACATTATAAATACACACTATACTGGGGGGGGGGGGATCTACATTATAAATACACACTATACTGGGGGGGGGAGATCTACATTATAAATACACACTATACTGGGGGGGAGATCTACATTATAAATACACACTATACTGGGGGGGAGATCTACATTATAAATACACACTATACTGGGGGGGGGGGGATCTACATTATAAATACACACTATACTGGGGGGGGGAGATCTACATTATAAATACACACTATACTGGGGGGGAGATCTACATTATAAATACACACTATACTGGGGGGGAGATCTACATTATAAATACACACTATACTGGGGGGGGGGGATCTACATTATAAATACACACTATACTGGGGGGGGGAGATCTACATTATAAATACACACTATACTGGGGGGGGGAGATCTACATTATAAATACACACTATACTGGGGGGAGAGATCTACATTATAAATACACACTATACTGGGGGGGGGGAGATCTACATTATAAATACACACTATACTGGGGGGGGGGGGAGAACTACATTATAAATACACACTATACTGGGGGGGGGGGGATCTACATTATAAATACACACTATACTGGGGGGAGAGATCTACATTATAAATACACACTATACTGGGGGGGGGGGGGGATCTACATTATAAATACACACTATACTGGGGGGGGGGGGGGATCTACATTATAAATACACACTATACTGGGGGGGGGAGATCTACATTATAAATACACACTATACTGGGGGGGGGGATCTACATTATAAATATACACTATACTGGGGGGGAGATCTACATTATAAATACACACTATACTGGGGGGGAGATCTACATTATAAATACACACTATACTGGGGGGGGGGGGAGATCTACATTATAAATACACACTATACTGGGGGGGGGGGGATCTACATTATAAATACACACTATACTGGGGGAGATCTACATTATAAATACACACTATACTGGGGGGGAGATCTACAATATAAATACACACTATACTGGGGGGGGGGGGAGATCTACATTATAAATACACACTATACTGGGGGGGGGGGGATCTACATTATAAATACACACTATACTGGGGGGGATCTACATTATAAATACACACTATACTGGGGGAGATCTACATTATAAATACACACTATACTGGGGGAGATCTACATTATAAATACACACTATACTGGGGGGGGATCTACATTATAAATACACACTATACTGGGGGGGGAGATCTACATTATAAATACACACTACACTGGGGGGGGGGATCTACAATATAAATACACACTATACTGGGGGGGATCTACATTATAAATACACACTATACTGGGGGGGGATCTACATTATAAATACACACTATACTGGGGGAGATCTACATTATAAATACACACTATACTGGGGGGGGATCTACATTATAAATACACACTATACTGGGGGGGGATCTACATTATAAATACACACTATACTGGGGGGGGGGGGATCTACATTATAAATACACACTATACTGGGGGGGATCTACATTATAAATACACACTATACTGGGGGGGGGGGGATCTACATTATAAATACACACTATACTGGGGGGGATCTACATTATAAATACACACTATACTGGGGGGGGGGGGATCTACATTATAAATACACACTATACTGGGGGGGATCTACATTATAAATACACACTATACTGGGGGGGGGAGATCTACATTATAAATACACACTATACTGGGGGGGGGATCTACATTATAAATACACACTATACTGGGGGGGGGGATCTACAATATAAATACACACTATACTGGGGGGGGGGATCTACATTATAAATACACACTATACTGGGGGGGAGATCTACATTATAAATACACACTATACTGGGGGGGGGGGGATCTACATTATAAATACACACTATACTGGGGGGGGGGATCTACATTATAAATACACACTATACTGGGGGGGGGGATCTACATTATAAATACATACTATACTGGGGGGGGAGATCTACATTATAAATACACACTATACTGGGGGGGGGGGGATCTACATTATAAATACACACTATACTGGGGGGGGGGATCTACATTATAAATACACACTATACTGGGGGGGAGAACTACATTATAAATACATACTATACTGGGGGGGGAGATCTACATTATAAATACACACTATACTGGGGGGGGGGATCTACATTATAAATACACACTATACTGGGGGGAGATCTACATTATAAATACACACTATACTGGGGGGGGGGATCTACATTATAAATACACACTATACTGGGGGGGGGATCTACATTATAAATACACACTATACTGGGGGGGGAGATCTACATTATAAATACACACTATACTGGGGGGGGGGGGGATCTACATTATAAATACACACTATACTGGGGGGGGGGGGGGATCTACATTATAAATACACACTATACTGGGGGGGGGGGGGATCTACATTATAAATACACACTATACTGGGGGGGGGGGGGACCTACATTATAAATACACACTATACTGGGGGGGGGGATCTACATTATAAATACACACTATACTGGGGGGGGGAGATCTACATTATAAATACACACTATACTGGGGGGGGGGGGATCTACATTATAAATACACACTATACTGGGGGGAGATCTACATTATAAATACACACTATACTGGGGGGGGGGGATCTACATTATAAATACACACTATACTGGGGGGGGGGGGATCTACATTATAAATACACACTATACTGGGGGGGGGGGGATCTACATTATAAATACACACTATACTGGGGGGAGATCTACATTATAAATACACACTATACTGGGGGGGGGAGATCTACATTATAAATACACACTATACTGGGGGGGGGGGGGATCTACATTATAAATACACACTATACTGGGGGGGGGATCTACATTATAAATACACACTATACTGGGGGGGGGAGATCTACATTATAAATACATACTATACTGGGGGGGGGGGGAGATCTACAATATAAATACACACTATACTGGGGGGGGGGGAGGATCTACATTATAAATACACACTATACTGGGGGGAGATCTACATTATAAATACACACTATACTGGGGGGGAGATCTACATTATAAATACACACTATACTGGGGGGGGGGGAGGATCTACATTATAAATACACACTATACTGGGGGGAGATCTACATTATAAATACACACTATACTGGGGGGGAGATCTACATTATAAATACACACTATACTGGGGGGGGGGGGGATCTACATTATAAATACACACTATACTGGGGGGGGGGGGGACCTACATTATAAATACACACTATACTGGGGGGGGGGATCTACATTATAAATACACACTATACTGGGGGGGGGAGATCTACATTATAAATACACACTATACTGGGGGGGGGGGGGATCTACATTATAAATACACACTATACTGGGGGGGGGGGGGACCTACATTATAAATACACACTATACTGGGGGGGGAGATCTACATTATAAATACACACTATACTGGGGGGGGGGGATCTACAATATAAATACATACTATACTGGGGGGGAGATCTACATTATAAATACACACTATACTGGGGGGGGGGGATCTACAATATAAATACACACTATACTGGGGGGGAGATCTACATTATAAATACACACTATACTGGGGGGGGAGATCTACATTATAAATACACACTATACTGGGGGGGGGGATCTACATTATAAATACATACTATACTGGGGGGGGAGATCTACATTATAAATACACACTATACTGGGGGGGGGGATCTACATTATAAATACACACTATACTGGGGGGGAGATCTACATTATAAATACACACTATACTGGGGGGGGGGATCTACAATATAAATACATACTATACTGGGGGGGAGATCTACATTATAAATACACACTATACTGGGGGGGGGAGATCTACATTATAAATACACACTATACTGGGGGGGGGGATCTACATTATAAATACATACTATACTGGGGGGGGAGATCTACATTATAAATACACACTATACTGGGGGGAGAGATCTACATTATAAATACACACTATACTGGGGGGGAGATCTACATTATAAATACACACTATACTGGGGGGGGAGATCTACATTATAAATACACACTATACTGGGGGGGGGGGGAGATCTACATTATAAATACACACTATACTGGGGGGGGGGGAGATCTACATTATAAATACACACTATACTGGGGGGGGGGGAGATCTACATTATAAATACACACTATACTGGGGGGGGAGATCTACATTATAAATACACACTATACTGGGGGGGGGGGAGATCTACATTATAAATACACACTATACTGGGGGGGGGGAGATCTACATTATAAATACACACTATACTGGGGGGGGGGGAGATCTACATTATAAATACACACTATACTGGGGGGGGGGGATCTACAATATAAATACACACTATACTGGGGGGGGGGGGATCTACATTATAAATACACACTATACTGGGGGGGGGGGGATCTACATTATAAATACACACTATACTGGGGGGGGGGGATCTACATTATAAATACACACTATACTGGGGGGGGGGGGATCTACATTATAAATACACACTATACTGGGGGGGGGGGATCTATATTATAAATACACACTATACTGGGGGGGGGGGGATCTACATTATAAATACACACTATACTGGGGGGGGGGGAGATCTACATTATAAATACACACTATACTGGGGGGGGGGGATCTACATTATAAATACACACTATACTGGGGGGGGGGGATCTACATTATAAATACACACTATACTGGGGGGGGGGGGATCTACATTATAAATACACACTATACTGGGGGGGGGGGGATCTACATTATAAATACACACTATACTGGGGGGGGAGATCTACATTATAAATACACACTATACTGGGGGGGGGATCTACATTATAAATACACACTATACTGGGGGGGGGAGATCTACATTATAAATACACACTATACTGGGGGGAGAGATCTACATTATAAATACACACTATACTGGGGGGAGGGGAGATCTACATTATAAATACACACTATACTGGGGGGGAGATCTACATTATAAATACACACTATACTGGGGGGGAGATCTACATTATAAATACACACTATACTGGGGGGGAGATCTACATTATAAATACACACTATACTGGGGGGGGGGGGATCTACATTATAAATACACACTATACTGGGGGGGGGATCTACATTATAAATACACACTATACTGGGGGGGGGGGGATCTACATTATAAATACACACTATACTGGGGGGGGGATCTACATTATAAATACACACTATACTGGGGGGGGGAGATCTACATTATAAATACACACTATACTGGGGGGGGAGATCTACATTATAAATACACACTATACTGGGGGGGGGGGAGATCTACATTATAAATACACACTATACTGGGGGGGGGATCTACATTATAAATACACACTATACTGGGGGGGGGGGAGATCTACATTATAAATACACACTATACTGGGGGGGGGATCTACATTATAAATACACACTATACTGGGGGGGGGATCTACATTATAAATACACACTATACTGGGGGGGAGATCTACATTATAAATACACACTATACTGGGGGGGAGATCTACATTATAAATACACACTATACTGGGGGGGGGGGATCTACATTATAAATACACACTATACTGGGGGGGGAGATCTACATTATAAATACACACTATACTGGGGGGGGGAGATCTACATTATAAATACACACTATACTGGGGGGGGGGGAGATCTACATTATAAATACACACTATACTGGGGGGGGGATCTACATTATAAATACACACTATACTGGGGGGGGAGATCTACATTATAAATACACACTATACTGGGGGGGGAGATCTACATTATAAATACACACTATACTGGGGGGGGGGAGATCTACATTATAAATACACACTATACTGGGGGGGGAGATCTACATTATAAATACACACTATACTGGGGGGGGGGGGATCTACATTATAAATACACACTATACTGGGGGGGGGGGGATCTACATTATAAATACACACTATACTGGGGGGGGGGAGATCTACATTATAAATACACACTATACTGGGGGGGGGGGAGATCTACATTATAAATACACACTATACTGGGGGGGGGATCTACATTATAAATACACACTATACTGGGGGGGGGGGAGATCTACATTATAAATACACACTATACTGGGGGGGGAGATCTACATTATAAATACACACTATACTGGGGGGGGGGGAGATCTACATTATAAATACACACTATACTGGGGGGGGGATCTACATTATAAATACACACTATACTGGGGGGGAGATCTACATTATAAATACACACTATACTGGGGGGGGGAGATCTACATTATAAATACACACTATACTGGGGGGGGGGGGATCTACATTATAAATACACACTATACTGGGGGGGGGGATCTACATTATAAATACACACTATACTGGGGGGGGGGATCTACATTATAAATACACACTATACTGGGGGGGGGGGGGGGATCTACATTATAAATACACACTATACTGGGGGGGGGGGGATCTACATTATAAATACACACTATACTGGGGGGGAGATCTACATTATAAATACACACTATACTGGGGGGGGGGGAGATCTACATTATAAATACACACTATACTGGGGGGGGGATCTACATTATAAATACACACTATACTGGGGGGGGAGATCTACATTATAAATACACACTATACTGGGGGGGGGATCTACATTATAAATACACACTATACTGGGGGGGGGGGGATCTACATTATAAATACACACTATACTGGGGGGGGGGGAGATCTACATTATAAATACACACTATACTGGGGGGGGGAGATCTACATTATAAATACACACTATACTGGGGGGGGAGATCTACATTATAAATACACACTATACTGGGGGGGGGGGGGATCTACATTATAAATACACACTATACTGGGGGGGGGGGGATCTATATTATAAATACACACTATACTGGGGGGAGATCTACATTATAAATACACACTATACTGGGGGGGGGAGATCTACATTATAAATACACACTATACTGGGGGGGGGAGATCTACATTATAAATACACACTATACTGGGGGGGAGATCTACATTATAAATACACACTATACTGGGGGGGAGATCTACATTATAAATACACACTATACTGGGGGGGGGAGATCTACATTATAAATACACACTATACTGGGGGGGAGCTCTACAATATAAATACACACTATACTGGGGGGGGAGATCTACATTATAAATACACACTATACTGGGGGGGGAGATCTACATTATAAATACACACTATACTGGGGGGGAGATCTACATTATAAATACACACTATACTGGGGAGGGGATCTACATTATAAATACACACTATACTGGGGGGGAGATCTACATTATAAATACACACTATACTGGGGGGGGGATCTACATTATAAATACACACTATACTGGGGGGAGATCTACATTATAAATACACACTATACTGGGGGGGGGGGGAGATCTACATTATAAATACACACTATACTGGGGGGGAGATCTACATTATAAATACACACTATACTGGGGGGGGGGGGAGATCTACATTATAAATACACACTATACTGGGGGGGGGGGGAGATCTACATTATAAATACACACTATACTGGGGGGGAGATCTACATTATAAATACACACTATACTGGGGGGGGGGGGAGATCTACATTATAAATACACACTATACTGGGGGGGAGATCTACATTATAAATACACACTATACTGGGGGGGGGGGGAGATCTACATTATAAATACACACTATACTGGGGGGGAGATCTACATTATAAATACACACTATACTGGGGGGGGGGATCTACATTATAAATACACACTATACTGGGGGGGGGGATCTACATTATAAATACACACTATACTGGGGGGGAGATCTACATTATAAATACACACTATACTGGGGGGGGAGATCTACATTATAAATACACACTATACTGGGGGGAGAGATCTACATTATAAATACACACTATACTGGGGGGGGAGATCTACATTATAAATACACACTATACTGGGGGGGGGGGGATCTACATTATAAATACACACTATACTGGGGGGGAGATCTACATTATAAATACACACTATACTGGGGGGGGAGATCTACATTATAAATACACACTATACTGGGGGGGGGGAGATCTACATTATAAATACACACTATACTGGGGGGGGAGATCTACATTATAAATACACACTATACTGGGGGGAGAGATCTACATTATAAATACACACTATACTGGGGGGGGGGAGATCTACATTATAAATACACACTATACTGGGGGGGGGGGAGATCTACATTATAAATACACACTATACTGGGGGGGAGGGATCTACATTATAAATACACACTATACTGGGGGGGAGATCTACATTATAAATACACACTATACTGGGGGGGGGGGAGATCTACATTATAAATACACACTATACTGGGGGGGGGGGGGATCTACATTATAAATACACACTATACTGGGGGGGGGGGGATCTATATTATAAATACACACTATACTGGGGGAGATCTACATTATAAATACACACTATACTGGGGGGGAGATCTACATTATAAATACACACTATACTGGGGGGGAGATCTACATTATAAATACACACTATACTGGGGGGGGAGATCTACATTATAAATACACACTATACTGGGGGGGGGGAGATCTACATTATAAATACACACTATACTGGGGGGGGAGATCTACATTATAAATACACACTATACTGGGGGGGGGGATCTACATTATAAATACACACTATACTGGGGGGGGGAGATCTACATTATAAATACACACTATACTGGGGGGGGGGATCTACATTATAAATACACACTATACTGGGGGGGGGGATCTACATTATAAATACACACTATACTGGGGGGGGGAGATCTACATTATAAATACACACTATACTGGGGGGGGGATCTACATTATAAATACACACTATACTGGGGGGGAGATCTACATTATAAATACACACTATACTGGGGGGGAGATCTACATTATAAATACACACTATACTGGGGGGGGAGATCTACATTATAAATACACACTATACTGGGGGGGAGATCTACATTATAAATACACACTATACTGGGGGGGGGATCTACATTATAAATACACACTATACTGGGGGGGAGATCTACATTATAAATACACACTATACTGGGGGGGAGATCTACATTATAAATACACACTATACTGGGGGGGAGATCTACATTATAAATACACACTATACTGGGGGGGAGATCTACATTATAAATACACACTATACTGGGGGGGGGGAGATCTACATTATAAATACACACTATACTGGGGGGGGAGATCTACATTATAAATACACACTATACTGGGGGGGGGGGGGATCTACATTATAAATACACACTATACTGGGGGGGGGATCTACATTATAAATACACACTATACTGGGGGGGGGATCTACATTATAAATACACACTATACTGGGGGGGGGGAGATCTACATTATAAATACACACTATACTGGGGGGGGAGATCTACATTATAAATACACACTATACTGGGGGGGGAGATCTACATTATAAATACACACTATACTGGGGGGGGAGATCTACATTATAAATACACACTATACTGGGGGGGGGGGGGATCTACATTATAAATACACACTATACTGGGGGGGAGATCTACATTATAAATACACACTATACTGGGGGGGGAGATCTACATTATAAATACACACTATACTGGGGGGGGGGGGGATCTACATTATAAATACACACTATACTGGGGGGGGAGATCTACATTATAAATACACACTATACTGGGGGGGGGAGATCTACATTATAAATACACACTATACTGGGGGGGGGAGATCTACATTATAAATACACACTATACTGGGGGGGGGGGGATCTACATTATAAATACACACTATACTGGGGGGGGAGATCTACATTATAAATACACACTATACTGGGGGGGGGAGATCTACATTATAAATACACACTATACTGGGGGGGGGGGATCTACATTATAAATACACACTATACTGGGGGGGGAGATCTACATTATAAATACACACTATACTGGGGGGGGAGATCTACATTATAAATACACACTATACTGGGGGGGGGATCTACATTATAAATACACACTATACTGGGGGGGGGGGGAGATCTACATTATAAATACACACTATACTGGGGGGGGAGATCTACATTATAAATACACACTATACTGGGGGGGGGAGATCTACATTATAAATACACACTATACTGGGGGGGGAGATCTACATTATAAATACACACTATACTGGGGGGGAGATCTACATTATAAATACACACTATACTGGGGGGGGGGGAGATCTACATTATAAATACACACTATACTGGGGGGGAGATCTACATTATAAATACACACTATACTGGGGGGGAGATCTACATTATAAATACACACTATACTGGGGGGGGAGATCTACATTATAAATACACACTATACTGGGGGGGGGGGGGATCTACATTATAAATACACACTATACTGGGGGGGGGGATCTACATTATAAATACACACTATACTGGGGGGGGGGGGAGATCTACATTATAAATACACACTATACTGGGGGGGGGGGAGATCTACATTATAAATACACACTATACTGGGGGGGGGGGGAGATCTACATTATAAATACACACTATACTGGGGGGGGAGATCTACATTATAAATACACACTATACTGGGGGGGGGGATCTACATTATAAATACACACTATACTGGGGGGGAGATCTACATTATAAATACACACTATACTGGGGGGGGGATCTACATTATAAATACACACTATACTGGGGGGGGGGGAGATCTACATTATAAATACACACTATACTGGGGGGGGGATCTACATTATAAATACACACTATACTGGGGGGGAGATCTACATTATAAATACACACTATACTGGGGGGGGGATCTACATTATAAATACACACTATACTGGGGGGGGGGGAGATCTACATTATAAATACACACTATACTGGGGGGGGATCTACATTATAAATACACACTATACTGGGGGGGGAGATCTACATTATAAATACACACTATACTGGGGGGGGGGGGGATCTACATTATAAATACACACTATACTGGGGGGGGGGGGATCTACATTATAAATGTGTGTGTCTGTGTGTGTGTCTCTCTCTGTGTGTGTGTGTGTCCCTGTGTGTGTGTCTCTCTGTGTGTTGTTATTGAGGCTGAGCTCCTATCAGCTTGATGCTCCTTGTTACTGATCACTAGAGGACAAGCTTTCTCCTTGCTGGACACACAAGTCCACATTGAGACAATGACAGATCATCCCTGTCATTTTGTCATTGAGTTGTCTCAGTGCTGCTGCAAATATACATTTTCCCTGGGGGGTGGTGGGGGTTGTCAGTCGTAGTGTAAGTCACCTCATTCACGTTCCTCTAAATGCCTCTGTCAATCCAACAGCTATTGTCAGCAGTAATCAAGTGTCTACGAACCTGAGTTTATACTGTTAGCACTGAGTTTGCCCTAGAAGAAAATCCAGTGAGCAGTCCACCCAAACATAAACATCACTGTCTTGTCTACCTCTGACGGCCTCCCAGCTAAGAAACAATCAAGCAACCTAGAAAAACACTAAAAATAATAGCCTACATTAACATACGAAGCCGAAGAAACAAGGTTCATGAAATCGACAACTTGACATTAAAATAAAAAACATTTATATTCTGACTATCTCTGAAACTCACTTAGATAATACCGTTGATGATAAAGTGGTAGCAATACATGGTTATAACATCTACAGGAGAGACAGAAATGCAGAAGGTGGAGGTGTTGCTGTTAATATTCAGAACCACATTCCCGTAAAGCTCAGAGAGGATCTCATGTTAAATACTGTTGAAGTAATATGGCTACAGGTTCATCTTCCTCACCTAAAGCCCATTCTTGTGGGAAGCTGCTATAGACAGTCAGTATCTGGGTAATGTTAAATACTGTTGAAGTAATATGACTACAGGTTCATCTGCCTCACCTAAAGCCCATTCTGGTGGGAAGCTGCTATAGACCACCGAGTGCTAACAGTCAGTATCTGGATAATATGCGTGAAATGCTTGATAATGTATGTGATATCAACAGAAAGGTATATGTTCTGGGTGATTTTAAATATTGACTGGCTTTCATCATGTATTGGTCACATTTTTACTAAAACTGCAGAAATCTGCTCTAAAGCAGAATCCAAAACCATCGTATGTATGTAATGATCATAATATAGAAGCCATATCTAGGTCCCAAAGACTGGGCCTAATATAGTGTATAAGAGGTCATAGAACAAGTTGTGTAGTGATTCATATGCTGAAGATCTGTTTCTGTGTTGTAATGAGGAGCAAACCAGACGTTGCACTTGACACATTTATGAAACTGCTTATTCTAGTTACTAATAAGCAACCGTTAAGAAAATGACTGTAAAAACTGTTAAATCTCTGCGGATTGATTAAGAACTGAAGAATTGTATGGTTGACAGGGACGAGGAAAAAGGAATGGCAAATAAGTCTGGCTGGGCAGCTGGTTGGCAAACATTTTATATTTAATTAACTAGGCAAGTCATTTACAGTAAATGCCTGGCCCAGCCAAACCCAGACGTCTGTGGGCCAATTTTAGCGCCACTCGGGAGCCCCATACAACATATTGAAAAATATTGTGACTGAATTAAACAATGAATAAGAATAAACTGTACTATGAAACAAAGATTCAATCATTTAAAGAGTGAAAAAAAAGCCTTAGAGACACTTGAAAGAAATGTTTGTTAACCTGTTAGATCTCTAGGGGCGCTATTTCATTTTTGGATAAAAAACGTTCCCGTTTTAAGCGCGATATTTTGTCACGAAAAGATGCTCGACTATGCATATTCTTGACAGTTTTGGAAAGAAAACACTCTGAAGTTTCAGAATCTGCAAAGATTTTGTCTGTAAGTGCCCCAGAACTCATTCTACAGGCGAAACCAAGATGATGCATCAACCAGGAATTAGCAGAATTTCTGAAGCTCTGTTTTCCATTGTCTCCTTATATGGCTGTGATTGCGCAAGGAATGAGCCTACACTTTCTGTCGTTCGCCCAAGGTCTTAGCAGCATTGTGACGTATTTGTAGGCATATCATTGGAAGATTGACCATAAGAGACTACATTTTCCAAGTGTCCGCCTGGTGTCCTGCGTGGAATTCGGTGCGCAATTGCCAGCTGCTTCTACTTTACCATTTGATTCAGGGGAGAAACCATGTGTCCAAGAACGATGTATCAATGAAGAGATATGTGAAAAACACCTTGATGATTGATTCTAAACAACGTTTGCCATGTTTTCAGTCGATATTATGGAGTTAATTTGGAAAAAAGTTCGCGTTTTGAGGACTGAAGGAGGACTTTCGGGTTTTTTTTGGTAGCCAAATGTGATGTATAAAACGGAGCTATTTCTAATACACAAAGAATCTTTTTGGAAAAACTGAGCATCTGCTATCTAACTGAGAGTATCCTCATTGAAAACATCAGAAGTTCTTCAAAGGTAAATGATTTTATTTGAAGGCTTTTATGTTTTTGTTGAAATGTTGCGTGCTGGATGCTAACGCTAATGCTAACGCTAAATGCTTTGCTAGCTAGCTACTTTTACACAAATTATTGTTTTCCTATGGTTGAGAAGCATATTTTGAAAATCTGAGATGACAGTGTTGTTTACAAAAGGCTAAGCTTGCGAGATGGCATATTTATTTCATTTCATTTGCGATTTTCATGAACAGTTAACGTTGCGTTATGGTAATGAGCTTGAGGCTGTAGTCACGATACCGGATCCGGGTTTGGGAGATCAGAGAGGTTAAAAGGGCAAACTCAGCTCTGTCATTCATTGAATCAGATGGCTCATTTATCACAAAACCCACTGATATTGCCAGCTACATTAGTGATATTTTTCTTTTGCGAGATTAGCAGATTAGCAAATTAGCAGATTAGCAGATTAGCAAATTAGCAGATTAGCAGATTAGCAAATGAGCAGATTAGCAAATTTAGACATGACATGGCAACGACAAACTCTGACCAAACACATCCACGCATAACTGATCAAATTATGAAAGACAAGCAATAGGATTTTTAAATTCCATAAAGTGATTGTGGAAGAGGTCAAAAAATATCATTGTATTCTATCAATAGTGACAAGTCACCTGACATCTCGTATTGAAACGTCCTGAAGACAATAGCTGACTGAAAACCCACTCCTATTTGCCATTTATTCAATCTAAGCCTACAGGAAAGTGTGTGCCCTGAAATCTAAAGAGAACCAAAAGTCATCCCGCTACCCAAGAAGAGCAGAGCACCATTTACTGGCACAAAACGCCGACCAATCAGCCTGTTACCAACCCTTAGTAAACTTTTGAAGAAAAACATTGTGTTTGACCAGATACAATGCTATTTCACAGTAAACAAATGAACAACTGACTTTCAACATGCTTATAGGGAAGGGCAATCAACATGTACGACACTTACACAAATCACTGATGATTGATTTCAAAAGAACAAAGTGGGTACAAAACCCGACGCACACCAACACTGAAATAGCACATCTCATACAAACTAAACAATCTCCGACAAGGACGTGAGGGGAAACAGAGGGTTAAATACACAACATGTAATTGATGGGATTGGAACCAGGTGTGATGGAAGACAAGACAAAACCAATGGAAAATTTTAAAATGGATCAGTGATGGCTAGAAGGCCGGTGACGTCCACCGCCGAACAAGGAGAGGGACCGACTTTGGCGGAAGTTGTGACATTCAGCTTTTGACATTATCGATCATAATCTGCTGATGGAATAAACGTATGTGCTATGGCTTTACACCCCCTGCTACAATATGGATAAAGAGTTACCTGTCTAACAGAACACAGAGGGTGTTATTTAATGGAAGCCTGTCCAACATAATCCAGATAGAATCAGGCGTTCCCCAGGGCAGTTGTCTAGGCCCCTTTATTTATTTTTTTCAATCTTTACTATTGACCTGCCAATGGCACTAAGTAAAGCCGGTGTGTCTATATATGCCAATGACTCATCATTATACACGTCAGCTACAAAAAGCAAGTGAAATTCCTGCAACGCTTAACAAAAAGCTGCAGTCAGTTTTAGAATGAGTGGCAAGTAATAGTCTTAAATATTTATAAAACTAAAAGCATTGTGTTTGGGACAAACCATTCACTAAAACCTTACATATGTATAAAACTAAAAGCATTGTGTTTGGGACAAACCATTCACTAAAACCTTACATATGTATGAAACTAAAAGCATTGTGTTTGGGACAAATCTTTAACTAAAACCTTGAACCTCAACTAAATCTGGTAATGAATAATGTGGAAACCCGAGCAAGTTGAGGAGACTAAACTACTTGGAGTAAAACCCTGAATTGTAAACTGTCATGGACCAAACATACTGATGCAACAGTAGCTAAAATGGGTAGATGTCTGTTCTTTGATGGGTAGAAGTCTTTGATGGGTAGAGGTCTGATGGGTAGAAGTCTTTGATGGGTAGAGGTCTTTGATTTGTAGAAGTCTTTGATGGATAGAGGTCTTTGATGGGTAGAAGTCTTTGATGGATAGAGGTCTTTGATGGGTAGAGGTCTTTGATTTGTAGAAGTCTTTGATGGATAGAGGTCTTTGATGGATAGAGGTCTTTGATGGGTAGAAGTCTTTGATGGATAGAAGTCTTTGATGGGTAGAAGTCTGATGGGTAGAGGTCTGTCTATATTTAAGGACTGCTCTGCTTTGATGGGTAGAAGTATTTGATGGGTAGAAGTCTGATGGGTAGAAGTGTTTGATGGGTAGAAGTCTTTGATGGGTAGAAGTCTTTGATGGGTAGAAGTCTTTGATGGGTAGAAGTCTTTAATGGGTAGAAGTCTTTGATGGGTAGAAGTCTTTGATGGGTAGAAGTCTTTGATGGGTAGAAGTCTGATGGGTAGAAGTATTTGATGGGTAGAAGTCTTTGATGGGTAGAAGTCTTTGATGGGTAGAAGTCTGATGGGTAGAGGTCTTTGATGGGTAGAAGTCTGATGGGTAGAAGTCTTTGATGGGTAGAAGTCTTTGATGGGTAGAAGTCTGATGGGTAGAAGTCTGATGGGTAGAAGTATTTGATGGGTAGAAGTCTTTGATGGGTAGAAGTCTTTGATGGGTAGAAGTCTGATGGGTAGAAGTATTTGATGGGTAGAAGTCTTTGATGGGTAGAAGTCTTTGATGGGTAGAAGTCTTTGATGGGTAGAAGTCTGATGGGTAGAAGTCTGATGGGTAGAAGTCTTTGATGGGTAGAAGTCTTTGATGGGTAGAAGTCTGATGGGTAGAAGTCTGATGGGTAGAAGTCTTTGATGGGTAGAAGTCTTTGATGGGTAGAAGTCTTTGATGGGTAGAAGTCTTTGATGGGTAGAAGTCTTTGATGGGTAGAAGTCTTTGATGGGTAGAGGTCTGATGGGTAGAAGTCTTTGATGGGTAGAAGTCTTTGATGGGTAGAAGTCTTTGATGGGTAGAAGTCTGATGGGTAGAAGTCTTTGATGGGTAGAGGTCTGATGGGTAGAAGTCTTTGATGGGTAGAAGTCTTTGATGGGTAGAAGTCTTTGATGGGTAGAAGTCTTTGATGGGTAGAAGTCTTTGATGGGTAGAAGTCTGATGGGTAGAAGTCTTTGATGGGTAGAGGTCTGATGGGTAGAAGTCTTTGATGGGTAGAAGTCTTTGATGGGTAGAAGTCTTTGATGGGTAGAAGTCTTTGATGGGTAGAAGTATTTGATGGGTAGAAGTCTTTGATGGGTAGAAGTCTGATGGGTAGAAGTCTTTGATGGGTAGAGGTCTGATGGGTAGAAGTCTGATGGGTAGAAGTCTTTGATGGGTAGAAGTCTTTGATTTGTAGAAGTCTTTGATGGGTAGAAGTCTGATGGGTAGAAGTCTTTGATTTGTAGAAGTCTTTGATGGGTAGAAGTCGTTGATGGGTAGAAGTCTTTGATTTGTAGAAGTCTTTGATGGGTAGAAGTCTTTGATTTGTAGAAGTCGTTGATGGGTAGAAGTCTTTGATTTGTAGAAGTCTTTGATGGGTAGAAGTCTTTGATGGGTAGAAGTCTTTGATGGTTAGAAGTCTTTGATGGGTAGAAGTCTTTGATTTGTAGAAGTCTTTGATGTGTAGAAGTCTTTGATGGGTAGAAGTCTTTGATGGGTAGAAGTCTTTGATGGTTAGAAGTCTTTGATGGGTAGAAGTCTTTGATTTGTAGAAGTCTTTGATTTGTAGAAGTCTTTGATGGTTAGAAGTCTTTGATGGGTAGAAGTCTTTGATTTGTAGAAGTCTTTGATGGGTAGAAGTCTTTGATGGATAGAAGTCTGATGGGTAGAAGTCTGATGGGTAGAAGTCTTTGATGGTTAGAAGTCTTTGATGGGTAGAAGTCTGATGGGTAGAAGTCTGATGGGTAGAAGTCTTTGATGGGTAGAAGTCTTTGATTTGTAGAAGTCTTTGATGGGTAGAAGTCTTTGATGGTTAGAAGTCTTTGATGGGTAGAAGTCTTTGATGGGTAGAAGTCTTTGATGGGTAGAAGTCTTTGATGGGTAGAAGTCTGATGGATAGAAGTCTTTGATGGGTAGAAGTCTTTGATGGGTAGAAGTCTTTGATGGGTAGAAGTCTGATGGGTAGAAGTCTTTGATGGGTAGAAGTCTTTGATGGGTAGAAGTCTGATGGGTAGAAGTCTGATGGGTAGAAGTCTGATGGGTAGAAGTCTGATGGGTAGAAGTCGTTGATGGGTAGAGGTCTGATGGGTAGAGGTCTTTGATTTGTAGAAGTCTTTGATTTGTAGAAGTCTTTGATGGGTAGAAGTCTTTGATGGTTAGAAGTCTTTGATGGGTAGAAGTCTGATGGGTAGAAGTCTGATGGGTAGAAGTCTTTGATTTGTAGAAGTCTTTGATGGGTAGAAGTCTGATGGGTAGAAGTCGTTGATGGGTAGAAGTCTGATGGATAGAAGTCTTTGATGGGTAGAAGTCTGATGGGTAGAAGTCTGATGGGTAGAAGTCTTTGATGGGTAGAAGTCTGATGGGTAGAAGTCTTTGATGGGTAGAAGTCTTTGATGGGTAGAAGTCTTTGATGGGTAGAAGTCTTTGATGGGTAGAAGTCTTTGATGGGTAGAAGTCGTTGATGGGTAGAAGTCTGATGGGTAGAAGTCTTTGATGGGTAGAGGTCTTTGATGGGTAGAAGTCTTTGATGGGTAGAAGTCTTTGATGGGTAGAAGTCTTTGATGGGTAGAAGTCTTTGATGGGTAGAAGTCTTTGATGGGTAGAAGTCGTTGATGGGTAGAAGTCTTTGATGGGTAGAAGTCGTTGATGGGTAGAAGTCTGATGGGTAGAAGTCTTTGATGGGTAGAAGTCTTTGATGGGTAGAAGTCTTTGATGGGTAGAAGTCTTTGATGGGTAGAAGTCGTTGATGGGTAGAAGTCTGATGGGTAGAAGTCTTTGATGGGTAGAGGTCTTTGATGGGTAGAAGTCTTTGATGGGTAGAAGTCTGATGGGTAGAAGTCTTTGATGGGTAGAAGTCTTTGATGGGTAGAAGTCTGATGGGTAGAAGTCTGATGGGTAGAAGTCTTTGATGGGTAGAAGTCTGATGGGTAGAAGTCTGATGGGTAGAAGTCTTTGATGGGTAGAAGTCTTTGATTTGTAGAAGTCTTTGATGGGTAGAAGTCTTTGATGGGTAGAAGTCTTTGATGGGTAGAAGTCTTTGATGGGTAGAAGTCTGATGGGTAGAAGTCTGATGGGTAGAAGTCTTTGATGGGTAGAAGTCTTTGATTTGTAGAAGTCTTTGATGGGTAGAAGTCTTTGATGGGTAGAAGTCTGATGGGTAGAAGTCTTTGATGGGTAGAAGTCTGATGGGTAGAAGTCTGATGGGTAGAAGTCTTTGATGGGTAGAGGTCTTTGATGGGTAGAGGTCTTTGATGGGTAGAAGTCTTTGATGGGTAGAAGTCTGATGGGTAGAAGTCTTTGATGGGTAGAAGTCTTTGATGGGTAGAAGTCTTTGATGGGTAGAAGTCTTTGATGGGTAGAAGTCTTTGATGGGTAGAGGTCTTTGATGGGTAGAAGTCTTTGATGGGTAGAAGTCTTTGATGGGTAGAAGTCTGATGGGTAGAAGTCTTTGATGGGTAGAAGTCTTTGATGGGTAGAAGTCTTTGATGGGTAGAAGTCTTTGATGGGTAGAGGTCTTTGATGGGTAGAAGTCTTTGATGGGTAGAGGTCTTTGATGGGTAGAGGTCTGTCTATAATAAAGAACTGCTCTGCTTAACATCCCTTTCAACAAAACAGGCACGACTGGCCCTTGAATGGACATGTAGAGCTAACATCAATACACATGTCTATCTCTTACTGGCTCAGAGTAGAGGAGAGATTGCATTGGCATAATCTAATGAGGATCCCGAATAAACCCAGGAAGAGTAGCTGCTGCCTTGACAGGAACTAATGGGGATCCATAATAAACCCCAGGAAGAATAGCTGCTTCCTTGGCAGGAACTAATGGGGATCCAAAATAAACCCCAGGAAGAGTAGCTGCTGCCTTGGCAGGAACAAATGGGGATCCATAATAAACCCCAGGAAGAGTAGCTGCTGCCTTGGCAGGAACAAATGGGGATCCATAATAAACCCCAGGAAGAGTAGCTGCTGGCTTGACAGGAACTAATGGGGATCCATAATAAACCCCAGGAAGAGTAGCTGCTGCCTTGGCAGGAACTAATGGGGATCCATAATAAAATACTAAATACACACTCACGCAAACATATACATCCGGTTCTTGGTCACCTCCCTGACCAAGGCCCTTCTCCCCCAGATTGCTTAGTTTGGCTGGGAGGTCACTTCTAGGATGTCTTGGTGGTTCCAAATTTAAGAATTACGGAGGCCACTGTGTTCTTGTGGACTTTCAATGCTGCAGAAAATTGTTGGTACCCTTCCCCAGATCTGTGCCTCGACACAATCCTGTCTCAGAGCTGTACGGACAATTCCTTCAACCTCGTTGGTTTTTGCTCTGACATGCACTGTCAACTGTGGGACCTTATATAGACAGGTGTGTACCTCTCCAAATGATATCCAATCATCTGAATTTACCACAGGTGGACTCCATGGATCAATGGAAACAGGATGCACCTGAGCTTAATTTACCACAGGTGGACTCCATGGATCAATGGAAACAGGATGCACCTGAGCTTAATTTACCACAGGTGGACTCCATGAATCAATGGAAACAGGATGCACCTGAGCTTAATTTCGAGTCTCATAGCAAAGTCTCTCATTAATTTTTATAAATTTGCTAACATTTAAAAAAAAAAAAATGTTTTCGCTTTGTCATTATGGGGTATTGTGATGTCATTATGGGGTATTGTGATGTCATTATGGGGTATTGTGATGTCATTATGGGGTATTGTGATGTCATTATGGGGTATTGTGATGTCATTATGGAGTATTGTGTGTAGATTGAGGAGGAATTGTCTTTATTAAATCCATTTTAGAATAAGACTGTAACGTAACAAAAATGAGGAAAAAGTCAAGCGGTCTGAATACTCTCCGAATGCTCTTAATGATCTATTACAAAATGAGTCTAGTTGCTTAGTGTGACATCATCCTCTATGAAGAAATAGCAGCATTTTTTAAACGTCTGTTCGAGGTACAAGTTTCAGGTGGGGTTTTATAGTTTTTTTTTTTTTTTGCCAACAATTTGAGTATAGGATGAGTCAACCACATTAATTGGGTATGAATGAACAGAATATAAACTTTTAAAGGTGAGAAAGTAACTGGACAGTGACTTTAAACAGTGCCCAGATGTTACCGGGGGATAAATGGGCTACGTTTGGCTCCAGAGACAGAGGGCGAGTGTTTTGGATGCCCACTGTCTCCAGCTGCTGCCCCACACCCTGTCTGGCAGAGGTTCTCTCTCTCTCTCTCTCTCTCTCTCTCTCTCTCTCTCTCTCTCTCTCTCTCTCTCTCTCTCTCTCTCTCTCTCTCTCTCTCTCTCTCTCTCTCTCTCTCTCTCTCTCTCTCTCTCTCTCTCTCTCTCTCTCTCTCTCTCTCTCTCTCTCTCTCTCTCTCTCTCTCTCTCTCTCTCTCTCTCTCTCTCTCTCTCTCTCTCTCTCTCTCTCTCTCTCTCTCTCTCTCTTTAAATTGTCTCTATTCAATTCCTGATTGCTTGTTCCCACCACACTAACTGACTGATACCTTGCAGATAGAAGAGACGCTCCTCTGAGCCAAACATTCTGGAAGAAACAGCTAAACAAATACCTGAACAACAAGTGTTACTTCAACCTCATGTCACTTCTCTCTCTGTGTCTCTGTCTCT
Source organism: Oncorhynchus mykiss (assembly GCF_057628025.1). Classification (NCBI taxonomy): domain Eukaryota; kingdom Metazoa; phylum Chordata; class Actinopteri; order Salmoniformes; family Salmonidae; genus Oncorhynchus; species Oncorhynchus mykiss. The sequence goes on along the minus strand of NC_143039.1, from coordinate 8,323,443 downwards.
CTGTCTCTCTGTGTCTCTGTCTCTCTGTGTCTCTGTGTCTCTCTATCTCTCTGTGTCTCTGTCTCTCTGTCTCTCTGTCTCTCTGTGTCTCTGTCTCTCTGTGTCTCTGTGTCTCTGTCTCTCTGTGTCTCTGTGTCTCTGTGTCTCTCTGTCTCTCTGTGGAAGAAGAAGTGGGGGTAGAGAGACAGAGAGAGAGAGAGAAGGAGATGGAGGTGAGGGGAAAATAAATTAGAGGGAGTTAGAGGGAGAGAACCAATACCTTGTATTCCCTCAGTCAAAACTAAAACATTATTTATACAACACCGTGTAAATTGTTTCCCTCAAAAATTAATCATTTCAGCGTAGGGGTGGACTTCAAGTTCCCATTTTTGCACCTAATCAAAGATTATATAAAGTAGTATCAAATTCAGTCTGACATTAGCAGGTTTAGGTGAGTGTGAGTCAAGTCCAATCTAAAACTTCTTCACAGCATAGCATTTTTCTTAAATAATTTTTCAGAATCGGAGTAATTTAATAACGAGGTTGACTTTGATCAAACCCGCACGGCCGGAAATTTTAATTTGTTTTTCTTCAAATGAAGTGTTAACTTGTTAGTTAGTTGGAACAAGTTGACAACTAGAACCACAGGAAACTCAAATAAGATGAATGAACTGTTGATTTGTTTCATAATAATAATACTAAAATAATAATAATAATAATAATAACAACTATAATAATAATAATAATTTAAATAATAATAACAATAATAACAATAACAATAATAATAATTGAAATAATAATAAATTATAATAATAATAACAATAATAATAATTGAAATAATAATACATAATGATAATAACAATAATAATAATAATAACAATAACAATAATAACAATAATAATAATAACAATAACAATAATTACAATAATAATAATAATAATAACAATAACATTAATAATAATAATAATAATAATAAAAATAATAATAATAATAACAATAATAATAATAATAACAATAATAACAATAATAATAATAACAATAACAATAATAATAATAATAACAATAACAATAATAACAATAATAATAATAACAATAACAATAATAATAATAATAACAATAACAATAATAACAATAATAATGATAATAATAATAATAACAACTATAAAAAATAATAATAATAATAATAATTGTAATAATAATAACAATAACAATAACAATAATAATAATAGTAATAATAGTATTAATAGTAATAATAATAATAGTAATAACAATAATAATAAAAATAATAAATACATTATCCAGGATATAGAGTGAAGTGACTTCAGTATTTCATGTTAACTACATTAGAGAGACTCCTGCCAGTATCCAGGCTACCCAGTGAAGTGACTTCAGTATTTCATGTTAACTACATTAGAGAGACTCCTGCCAGTATCCAGGCTACCCAGTGAAGTGACTTCAGTGTTTCATGTTAACTACATTAGAGAGACTCCTGCCAGTATCCAGGCTACCCAGTGAAGTGACTTCAGTGTTTCATGTTAATTACATTAGAGAGACTCCTGCCAGTATCCCAGGCTACCCAGTGAAGTGACTTCAGTGTTTCATGTTAACTACATTAGAGAGACTCCTGCCAGTATCCCAGGCTACCCAGTGAAGTGACTTCAGTGTTTCATGTTAACTACATTAGAGAGACTCCTGCCAGTATCCAGGCTACCCAGTGAAGTGACTTCAGTGTTTCATGTTAACTACATTAGAGAGACTCCTGCCAGTATCCAGGCTACCCAGTGAAGTGACTTCAGTGTTTCATGTTAACTTCATTAGAGAGACTCCTGCCAGTACCCAGTCTACCCAGTGAAGTGATTTCAGTGTTTCATGTTAACTACATTAGAGAGACTCCTGCCAGTATCCCAGGCTACCCAGTGAAGTGACTTCAGGGTTTCATATTATCTACATTAGAGAGACTCCTGCCAGTACCCAGTCTACCCAGTGAAGTGACTTCAGTGTTTCATGTTAACTACATTAGAGAGACTCCTGCCAGTATCCCAGGCTACCCAGTGAAGTGACTTCAGTGTTTCATATTAACTACATTAGAGAGACTCCTGCCAGTATCCCAGTCTACCCAGTGAAGTGATTTCAGTGTTTCATGTTAACTACATTAGAGAGACTCCTGCCAGTATCCAGGCTACACAGTGAAGTGACTTCAGTGTTTCATGTTAACTACATTAGAGAGATTCCTGCCAGTATCCAGGCTACCCAGTGAAGTGATTTCAGTGTTTCATGTTAACTACATTAGAGAGATTCCTGCCAGTATCCAGGCTACCCAGTGAAGTGACTTCAGTGTTTCATGTTATCTACATTAGAGAGACTCCTGCCAGTATCCCAGGCTACCCAGTGAAGTGACTTCAGTGTTTCATGTTAACTACATTAGAGAGACTCCTGCCAGTATCCCAGGCTACCCAGTGAAGTGACTTCAGTGTTTCATGTTAACTACATTAGAGAGATTCCTGCCAGTATCCAGGCTACCCAGTGAAGTGACTTCAGTGTTTCATGTTATCTACATTAGAGAGACTCCTGCCAGTATCCCAGGCTACCCAGTGAAGTGATTTCAGTGTTTCATGTTAACTACATTAGAGAGACTCCTGCCAGTATCCCAGGCTACCCAGTGAAGTGACTTCAGTGTTTCATGTTAACTACATTAGAGAGACTCCTGCCAGTATCCAGGCTACCCATTGAAGTGACTTCAGTGTTTCATGTTAACTACATTAGAGAGACTCCTGCCAGTATCCAGGCTACCCAGTGAAGTGACTTCAGTGTTTCATGTTAACTACATTAGAGAGACTCCTGCCAGTATCCCAGGCTACCCAGTGAAGTGACTTCAGTGTTTCATGTTAACTACATTAGAGAGACTCCTGCCAGTATCCCAGGCTACCCAGTGAAGTGACTTCAGTGTTTCATGTTAACTACATTAGAGAGACTCCTGCCAGTATCCAGGCTACCCAGTGAAGTGACTTCAGTGTTTCATGTTAACTACATTAGAGAGACTCCTGCCAGTATCCCAGGCTACCCAGTGAAGTGACTTCAGTGTTTAATGTTATCTACATTAGAGAGACTCCTGCCAGTATCCAGGCTACCCAGTGAAGTGACTTTTCAGGCATTTAACTGAACTTGTTTCCCTGCATCCTTTTCACCGTGTTAAAATGGTCCAATCAGAGTCACAATCCCACTAAGTATATTTATAACTCGTAGTATCTTACACGTGACATGTGACTTTGTGTACGCGTTCGTTTCTAATTCAATTACCCAGAGAACAAAAGTGTCACGCAGTAATTTCAGCCGTCTCTGCCAGCTGGCTTGTAATGAGGCAGTGTGAATGAGGGATTCAGCATCAGCCTCTTCTCCAAGCCTGGATGGATTCGGGCCAGGATGGATTTGATACATCGGAGTCAAGCCATCTTCACGACACTTGAGTTTTTTTTTAAAGTGACAACGTGGTAACTGGAAAAATGACTCCGCTGTGGAGCGATGACTGTAGTGTGTCACAGTAGACAGAACAGAGATAAAACACAGATCCACACTACCTTCTCTCAGTGAGACCATTAGCAGAGAAAGACAGAGGAACTGTGAAACAGCAGCTCTCTGAGAGAGAGAGAGAGATAGAGAGAGAGAGAGAGGGAGTCAGAGGCAGAGAGAGAGAGAGAGAGACAGTGTTCTGTCAGAGCCAACAGCCTGGATCATAGGATCTGACACAACTTAGTTTGATGAGGAGACTGACTCTGTCCTGATATCATCACACTATAATCTCCTTCTACCAGGACCATCCAGAGAGAGAGAGAGAGAGAGAGAGAGAGAGAGAGAGAGAGAGAGAGAGACAGAGAGAGAGAGAGTGCACTATATAGGGAATAGGGTTCTATAGGGTTCTGGTCTAAACTAGTGCACTACATAGGGAATAGGGTTCTATAGGGCTCTGGTCTAAAGTAGTGCACTATATAGGGAATAGGGTTATATAGGGCCCTGGTCTAAAGTAATGCACTACATAGGGAATAGGGTTCTGTAGGGCTCTGGTCTAAAGTAGTGCACTATATATAGGGAATAGGGTTCTATAGGGCTCTGGTCTAAAGTAGTGCACTATATAGGGAATAGGGTTCTATAGGGTTCTGGTCTAAAGTAGTGCACTATATAGGGAATAGGGTTCTATAGGGCCCTGATCTAAAGTAGTGCACTATATATAGGGAATAGGGTTCTATAGGGCCCTGGTCTAAAGTAGTGCACTATATAGGGAATAGGGTTCTATAGGGCCCTGATCTAAAGTAGTGCACTATATATAGGGAATAGGGTTCTATAGGGCCCTGGTCTAAAGTAGTGCACTATATAGGGAATAGGGTTCTATAGGGCCCTGATCTAAAGTAGTGCACTATATATAGGGAATAGGGTTCTATAGGGCTCTGGTCTAAAGTAGTGCACTATATAGGGAATAGGGTTCTATAGGGCTCTGGTCTAAAGTAGTGCACTATATATAGGGCACAGTTTGTCTGTTGGTTTCAAGCAGAAGTGCGTCAGAATGTCTAATAGAAAAGTGTTGATCATTTCCTGTCTCCTGCCGCCTGGAGATATAAGATAATAAAATAGACTGTGGTTCATCCCTGGAGAAGACTATAATTGCAGTGTAGAAATACATCCCTCGCTCTCTGCTCCCTCCCTCCCTCCCTCAATAATAATTGTAATTTCTGAACCTGTCTCTACCTCCACGCAGCTCTAGTTATTCCTGATGACCTGGGGGGGGGGGGGGGAGTATAATACCGCCGTACTTCCTGACTGTCTAGAAATGACTCCTGAACATCTAGTCAAATGACTACCCAGACACTTCCACCCTTCCTCCCCTCTCCACACCTCCCCTCTCCACACCTCCACTCCCACTCTCTGTTGTCATTCTAAGCATAACTTCAATGAACTCCACCTACATGTACATACTAGCTCAACTAACCGGCACCCCAGTACAATGCTTTAATGCTGCTCTTTAATTACTTGTTACTTTTTATCTCTTCATTTTATTCTGTGTATTTGTTTTAAACTGCCCTGTCGGTTAGTAAACATTTCACTGTCGACACCTGTTGTGTTCTGCACGTGACTAATAGAATGTGATTTGATTAGGAGAAGGTATGCCTGCTGAGATCAAGCAGACTCTAACCACTAGGTATAATGTGATTCTATTAGGTAAGGAGAAGGTATGCCTGCTGAGATCAAGCAGACTCTAACCACTAGGTATAATGTGATTAGGTTAGGAGAAGGTATGCCTGCTGAGATCAAGCAGACTCTAACCACTAGGTATAATGTGATTTGATTAGGAGAAGGTATGCCTGCTGAGATCAAGCAGACTCTAACCACTTGGTATAATGTGATTTGATTAGGAGAAGGTATGCCCGCTGAGATCAAGCAGACTCTAACCACTAGGTCTAATGTGATTTGATTAGGAGAAGGTATGCCTGCTGAGATCAAGCAGACTCTAACCACTAGGTATAATGTGATTAGGTTAGGAGAAGGTATGCCTGCTGAGATCAAGCAGACTCTAACCACTAGGTATAATGTGATTTGATTAGGAGAAGGTATGCCTGCTGAGATCAAGCAGACTCTAACCACTAGGTATAATGTGATTTGATTAGGTATGGAGAAGGTATGCCTGCTGAGATCAAGCAGACTCTAACCACTAGGTATAATGTGATTCTATTAGGTAAGGGGAAGGTATGCCTGCTGAGATCAAGCAGACTCTAACCACTAGGTATAATGTGATTTGATTAGGAGAAGGTATGCCCGCTGAGATCAAGCAGACTCTAACCACTAGGTATAATGTGATTTGATTAGGTTAGGAGAAGGTATGCCTGCTGAGATCAAGCAGACTCTAACCACTAGGTATAATGTGATTTGATTAGGTATGGAGAAGGTATGCCTGCTGAGATCAAGCAGACTCTAACCACTAGGTCTAATGTGATTTGATTAGGAGAAGGTATGCCTGCTGAGATCAAGCAGACTCTAACCACTAGGTATAATGTGATTAGGTTAGGAGAAGGTATGCCTGCTGAGATCAAGCAGACTCTAACCACTAGGTATAATGTGATTTGATTAGGAGAAGGTATGCCTGCTGAGATCAAGCAGACTCTAACCACTAGGTATAATGTGATTCTATTAGATAAGGAGAAGGTATGCCCGCTGAGATCAAGCAGACTCTAACCACTAGGTATAATGTGATTTGATTAGGAGAAGGTATGCCTGCTGAGATCAAGCAGACTCTAACCACTTGGTATAATGTGATTTGGTTAGGAGAAGGTATGCCTGCTGAGATCAAGCAGACTCTAACCACTAGGTATAATGTGATTCTATTAGGTATGGAGAAGGTATGCCTGCTGAGATCAAGCAGACTCTAACCACTAGGTATAATGTGATTCTATTAGGTATGGAGAAGGTATGCCTGCTGAGATCAAGCAGACTCTAACCACTAGGTATAATGTGATTTGATTAGGAGAAGGTATGCCCGCTGAGATCAAGCAGACTCTAACCACTAGGTATAATGTGATTCTATTAGGTATGGAGAAGGTATGCCTGCTGAGATCAAGCAGACTCTAACCACTAGGTATAATGTGATTCTATTAGGTATGGAGAAGGTATGCCTGCTGAGATCAAGCAGACTCTAACCACTAGGTATAATGTGATTTGATTAGGAGAAGGTATGCCCGCTGAGATCAAGCAGACTCTAACCACTAGGTATAATGTGATTCTATTAGGTATGGAGAAGGTATGCCTGCTGAGATCAAGCAGACTCTAACCACTAGGTATAATGTGATTTGATTAGGAGAAGGTATGCCCGCTGAGATCAAGCAGACTCTAACCACTAGGTATAATGTGATTCTATTAGGTAAGGAGAAGGTATGCCTGCTGAGATCAAGCAGACTCTAACCACTAGGTATAATGTGATTCTATTAGGTAAGGAGAAGGTATGCCTGCTGAGATCAAGCAGACTCTAACCACTAGGTATAATGTGATTCTATTAGGTAAGGAGAAGGTATGCCTGCTGAGATCAAGCAGACTCTAACCACTTGGTATAATGTGATTTGATTAGGAGAAGGTATGCCTGCTGAGATCAAGCAGACTCTAACCACTAGGTATAATGTGATTTGATTAGGAGAAGGTATGCCTGCTGAGATCAAGCAGACTCTAACCACTAGGTATAATGTGATTTGATTAGGAGAAGGTATGCCCGCTGAGATCAAGCAGACTCTAACCACTAGGTATAATGTGATTCTATTAGGTAAGGAGAAGGTATGCCTGCTGAGATCAAGCAGACTCTAACCACTTGGTATAATGTGATTTGATTAGGAGAAGGTATGCCTGCTGAGATCAAGCAGACTCTAACCACTAGGTATAATGTGATTTGATTTGGTATGGAGAAGGTATGCCTGCTGAGATCAAGCAGACTCTAACCACTAGGTATAATGTGATTTGATTAGGAGAAGGTATGCCTGCTGAGATCAAGCAGACTCTAACCACTAGGTATAATGTGATTTGATTAGGAGAAGGTATGCCCGCTGAGATCAAGCAGACTCTAACCACTAGGTATAATGTGATTCTATTAGGTAAGGAGAAGGTATGCCCGCTGAGATCAAGCAGACTCTAACCACTAGGTATAATGTGATTTGATTAGGAGAAGGTATGCCCGCTGAGATCAAGCAGACTCTAACCACTAGGTATAATGTGATTCTATTAGGTAAGGAGAAGGTATGCCCGCTGAGATCAAGCAGACTCTAACCACTAGGTATAATGTGATTTGATTAGGAGAAGGTATGCCTGCTGAGATCAAGCAGACTCTAACCACTAGGTATAATGTGATTCTATTAGATAAGGAGAAGGTATGCCTGCTGAGATCAAGCAGACTCTAACCACTTGGTATAATGTGATTTGATTAGGAGAAGGTATGCCTGCTGAGATCAAGCAGACTCTAACCACTAGGTATAATGTGATTTGTTTAGGAGAAGGTATGCCTGCTGAGATCAAGCAGACTCTAACCACTAGGTATAATGTGATTTGATTAGGAGAAGGTATGCCCGCTGAGATCAAGCAGACTCTAACCACTAGGTATAATGTGATTCTATTAGGTAAGGAGAAGGTATGCCTGCTGAGATCAAGCAGACTCTAACCACTAGGTATAATGTGATTTGATTAGGAGAAGGTATGCCTGCTGAGATCAAGCAGACTCTAACCACTAGGTATAATGTGATTTGATTAGGAGAAGGTATGCCCGCTGAGATCAAGCAGACTCTAACCACTAGGTATAATGTGATTTGATTAGGTAAGGAGAAGGTATGCCTGCTTAGATAAAGCAGACTCTAACCACTAGGTATAATGTGATTTGATTAGGTAAGGAGAAGGTATGCCTGCTGAGATCAAGCAGACTCTAACCACTAGGTATAATGTGATTTGATTAGGAGAAGGTATGCCTGCTGAGATCAAGCAGACTCTAACCACTAGGTATAATGTGATTCTATTAGATAAGGAGAAGGTATGCCCGCTGAGATCAAGCAGACTCTAACCACTAGGTATAATGTGATTTGATTAGGAGAAGGTATGCCTGCTGAGATCAAGCAGACTCTAACCACTAGGTATAATGTGATTTGATTAGGAGAAGGTATGCCCGCTGAGATCAAGCAGACTCTAACCACTAGGTATAATGTGATTTGATTAGGTAAGGAGAAGGTATGCCTGCTGAGATCAAGCAGACTCTAACCACTAGGTATAATGTGATTTGATTAGGAGAAGGTATGCCTGCTGAGATCAAGCAGACTCTAACCACTAGGTATAATGTGATTCTATTAGGTAAGGAGAAGGTATGCCTGCTGAGATCAAGCAGACTCTAACCACTAGGTATAATGTGATTTGATTAGGAGAAGGTATGCCTGCTGAGATCAAGCAGACTCTAACCACTAGGTATAATGTGATTCTATTAGGTATGGAGAAGGTATGCCTGCTGAGATCAAGCAGACTCTAACCACTAGGTATAATGTGATTAGGTTAGGAGAAGGTATGCCTGCTGAGATCAAGCAGACTCTAACCACTAGGTATAATGTGATTTGATTAGGAGAAGGTATGCCTGCTGAGATCAAGCAGACTCTAACCACTAGGTATAATGTGATTCTATTAGGTATGGAGAAGGTATGCCTGCTGAGATCAAGCAGACTCTAACCACTTGGTATAATGTGATTTGATTAGGAGAAGGTATGCCTGCTGAGATCAAGCAGACTCTAACCACTAGGTGTAATGTGATTTGATTAGGAGAAGGTATGCCCGCTGAGATCAAGCAGACTCTAACCACTAGGTATAATGTGATTCTATTAGGTAAGGAGAAGGTATGCCTGCTGAGATCAAGCAGACTCTAACCACTAGGTATAATGTGATTTGATTAGGAGAAGGTATGCCTGCTGAGATCAAGCAGACTCTAACCACTAGGTATAATGTGATGTGATTAGGTTAGGAGAAGGTATGCCCGCTGAGATCAAGCAGACTCTAACCACTAGGTATAATGTGATTTGATTAGGAGAAGGTATGCCTGCTGAGATCAAGCAGACTCTAACCACTAGGTATAATGTGATTAGGTTAGGAGAAGGTATGCCTGCTGAGATCAAGCAGACTCTAACCACTAGGTATAATGTGATTTGATTTGGTATGGAGAAGGTATGCCTGCTGAGATCAAGCAGACTCTAACCACTAGGTCTAATGTGATTTGATTTGGTATGGAGAAGGTATGCCTGCTGAGATCAAGCAGACTCTAACCACTAGGTATAATGTGATTTGATTAGGAGAAGGTATGCCTGCTGAGATCAAGCAGACTCTAACCACTAGGTCTAATGTGATTTGATTTGGTATGGAGAAGGTATGCCTGCTGAGATCAAGCAGACTCTAACCACTAGGTATAATGTGATTTGATTAGGAGAAGGTATGCCTGCTGAGATCAAGCAGACTCTAACCACTAGGTATAATGTGATTCTATTAGGTAAGGAGAAGGTATGCCTGCTGAGATCAAGCAGACTCTAACCACTAGGTATAATGTGATTCTATTAGGTAAGGAGAAGGTATGCCTGCTGAGATCAAGCAGACTCTAACCACTAGGTATAATGTGATTTGATTAGGAGAAGGTATGCCTGCTGAGATCAAGCAGACTCTAACCACTAGGTATAATGTGATTTGGTTAGGAGAAGGTATGCCTGCTGAGATCAAGCAGACTCTAACCACTAGGTATAATGTGATTTGATTAGGAGAAGGTATGCCTGCTGAGATCAAGCAGACTCTAACCACTAGGTATAATGTGATTTGATTAGGAGAAGGTATGCCCGCTGAGATCAAGCAGACTCTAACCACTAGGTATAATGTGATTTGATTAGGTAAGGAGAAGGTATGCCTGCTGAGATCAAGCAGACTCTAACCACTAGGTATAATGTGATTTGATTAGGAGAAGGTATGCCTGCTGAGATCAAGCAGACTCTAACCACTAGGTATAATGTGATTTGATTAGGAGAAGGTATGCCTGCTGAGATCAAGCAGACTCTAACCACTAGGTATAATGTGATTTGATTAGGTATGGAGAAGGTATGCCTGCTGAGATCAAGCAGACTCTAACCACTAGGTATAATGTGATCTGATTAGGTTAGGAGAAGGTATGCCTGCTGAGATCAAGCAGACTCTAACCACTAGGTATAATGTGATTTGATTAGGAGAAGGTATGCCTGCTGAGATCAAGCAGACTCTAACCACTAGGTATAATGTGATTTGATTAGGTAAGGAGAAGGTATGCCTGCTGAGATCAAGCAGACTCTAACCACTAGGTATAATGTGATTTGGTTAGGAGAAGGTATGCCTGCTGAGATCAAGCAGACTCTAACCACTAGGTATAATGTGATTTGATTAGGAGAAGGTATGCCTGCTGAGATCAAGCAGACTCTAACCACTAGGTATAATGTGATTTGATTAGGTATGGAGAAGGTATGCCTGCTGAGATCAAGCAGACTCTAACCACTAGGTATAATGTGATTTGATTAGGTAAGGAGAAGGCATGCCCGCTGAGATCAAGCAGACTCTAACCACTAGGTATAATGTGATTCTATTAGGTAAGGAGAAGGTATGCCTGCTGAGATCAAGCAGACTCTAACCACTAGGTATAATGTGATTTGATTAGGTATGGAGAAGGTATGCCTGCTGAGATCAAGCAGACTCTAACCACTAGGTATAATGTGATTCTATTAGGTAAGGAGAAGGTATGCCTGCTGAGATCAAGCAGACTCTAACCACTAGGTATAATGTGATTTGATTAGGTATGGAGAAGGTATGCCTGCTGAGATCAAGCAGACTCTAACCACTAGGTATAATGTGATTTGATTAGGTAAGGAGAAGGCATGCCCGCTGAGATCAAGCAGACTCTAACCACTAGGTATAATGTGATTCTATTAGGTAAGGAGAAGGTATGCCTGCTGAGATCAAGCAGACTCTAACCACTAGGTATAATGTGATTTGATTAGGTAAGGAGAAGGCATGCCCGCTGAGATCAAGCAGACTCTAACCACTAGGTATAATGTGATTCTATTAGGTAAGGAGAAGGTATGCCTGCTGAGATCAAGCAGACTCTAACCACTAGGTATAATGTGATTCTATTAGGTAAGGAGAAGGTATGCCTGCTGAGATCAAGCAGACTCTAACCACTAGGTATAATGTGATTCTATTAGGTAAGGAGAAGGTATGCCCGCTGAGATCAAGCAGACTCTAACCACTAGGTATAATGTGATTCTATTAGGTAAGGAGAAGGTATGCCTGCTGAGATCAAGCAGACTCTAACCACTAGGTATAATGTGATTTGATTAGGTAAGGAGAAGGCATGCCCGCTGAGATCAAGCAGACTCTAACCACTAGGTATAATGTGATTCTATTAGGTAAGGAGAAGGTATGCCTGCTGAGATCAAGCAGACTCTAACCACTAGGTATAATGTGATTCTATTAGGTAAGGAGAAGGTATGCCTGCTGAGATCAAGCAGACTCTAACCACTAGGTATAATGTGATTAGGTTAGGAGAAGGTATGCCTGCTGAGATCAAGCAGACTCTAACCACTAGGTATAATGTGATTTGATTAGGAGAAGGTATGCCTGCTGAGATCAAGCAGACTCTAACCACTAGGTATAATGTGATTCTATTAGGTAAGGGGAAGGTATGCCTGCTGAGATCAAGCAGACTCTAAGCACTAGGTATAATGTGATTTGATTAGGAGAAGGTATGCCTGCTGAGATCAAGCAGACTCTAACCACTAGGTCTAATGTGATTCTATTAGGTAAGGAGAAGGTATGCCCGCTGAGATCAAGCAGACTCTAACCGTATAATGTGTAATTGAGTGGATGAGGAAGGATGGTTTTCTCTGGCTAGTTAACCGTGACTTGACCAGAGATTATAAACACTCAATAATAAAAGACACAGGTTGGTACTGTTCAATCCCCTCAATCAGCATTTATATTATTTAGCTTCAGGATCAACAGGAATCAAACACTGAGGAAGAAATCCATCTAATACCTAGAATTAAATGATGTCCTCTCTCTCTCTTCGTGTCTCTTTCTCTCTGTGTCTCTCTCTCTCCGTCTCTCTCTCCATCTCTCTCTCTCTTCGTGTCTCTCTCTCTCTCTGTGTCTCTGTCTGTCTCTCTCTCTCTCTCTCTCTCTCTCTCTCTCTCTCTCTCTCTCTTCGTGTCTCTCTCTCTCCGTCTCTCTCTCTCTCTCTCTCCATCTCTCTCTCTCTTCGTGTCTCTCTCTCTCTCCATCTCTCTCTCCGTCTCTCTCTCTCTCTGTCTCTCTCTCTCTCTATCTCTCTCTCAGTTTCTCTCTCTCTCTCTATCTCTCTCTGCCTCTGTCTCTGTTCAGTTCTGGTTGTGCTGAAGCTCATGCCACCCTCCTCACAGATGGAGAGAGGGTGGCAGCAGTGGTTTGTGGGTAGCTGGACTCTCCTGCTGTGGAGGCTGCCATGGACACACCATAGCAACACAGGACCCTCCTGCCGTTAAGGCTGCAATGGACACTTAATTACTTGGCCGAGAGGGCGTGAGTCACCACCTGGACTCATCAGGGGGCTCCGCCAGCGTGTGCCTGACCCCGTGGTAACCTCTACCAGCCCGTGGTCTCAGATATAACAGGTTACTACCTAATAATACAACATTGCTCCTTTGAAATGGTATGTGTTTCATGTATGCACGGTGGAATAAAGTCTCTTTGGCAATAAAACGGTCTGCTTAATGGCATATATTAATCCATCGTTACATGGTAAATCTGTTTTAAGATCTGCTAGTGATTATTTATGTTAAATAGATGTATTAGTCTGTTTGAAATGTTATTGACAGCTTCCGATCTCAACACCTGACAGCTCTTGTGTTAATTCTGTGATGAATTAAAGAGGTCGTT
>NC_143039.1:8290000-8305000 GCF_057628025.1 Oncorhynchus mykiss | reverse complement strand
GTAGTGTGAGCGGACATTACAATTGTTTAACTAGGCAAGTCAGTTAAGAACAAATTCTTATTTACAATGACGGCCTACAGTGGGAACAGTGGGTTAACTGCCTTGTTCAGGGGCAGAACGACAGATGTTTACCTCGTCAGCTCAGGGATTCGATCTTGCAACCTTCCGGTTACTCGTCCAACACTCTAACCACTAGGCTACCTGACGCCTCTACACTCTAACCACTAGGCTACCTGCCTCCTCTACACTCTAACCACTAGGCTACCCTGCCGCCTCTACACTCTAACCACTAGGCTACTTGCCTCCTCTACACTCTAACCACTAGGCTACCCTGCCGCCTCTACACTCTAACCACTAGACTTCCTGCCTCCTCTACACTCTAACCACTAGGCTACCTGCCGCCTCTACACTCTAACCACTAGGCTACCTGCCTCCTCTACACTCTAACCACTAGGCTACCCTGCCACCCCTACACTTTAACCACTAGGCTACCTGCCTCCCTCCTCTACACTCTAACCACTAGGCTACCTGCCTCCCTCCTCTACACTCTAACCACTAGGCTACCTGCCTCCTCTACACTCTACACTCTAACCACTAGGCTACCTGCCTCCTCTACACTCTAACCACTAGGCTACCTGCCTCCTCTACACACTAACCACTAGGCTACCTGCCTCCTCTACACTCTAACCACTAGGCTACCTGCCTCCTCTACACTCTAACCACTAGGCTACCTGCCTCCTCTACACTCTAACCACTAGGCTACCTGCCTCCTCTACACTCTAACCACTAGGCTACCTGCCTCCTCTACACTCTAACCACTAGACTACCTGCCTCCTCTACACTCTAACCACTAGGCTACCTGCCTCCTCTACACTCTAACCACTAGGCTACCTGCCTCCCAAATCATCAGCAGACCGTTTAGAAGGTACACTACAAGATTTAATTGCTCAGGTTCAAGGTGTGAGGTTAGCCAGCTAGACCTATTGGAAGTTGTCACTGAGTTGTCATTGAGTTGTCACTGAGTTGTCACTGAGTTGTCACTGAGTTGTCCCTGAGTTGTCATTGAGTTGTCACTGAGTTGTCCCTGAGTTGTCATTGAGTTGTCACTGAGTTGTCAATGAGTTGTCACTGAGTTGTCACTGAGTTGTCATTGAGTTGTCACTGAGTTGTCCCTGAGTTGTCATTGAGTTGTCACTGAGTTGTCACTGAGTTGTCACTGAGTTGTCACTGAGTTGTCCTAGCTATTTAACATGTATTTAATCAGCAGCTCAGTTCTGAGGTAGAAGGATAAATCCTCTACAAAACCATGTTTTTTTAAACAAACACGACATATGGAGCGCTATTTTTTTTTTAGACTGAAACATTTTAAATTGGCAGTGGACAATAACATATTCTCACAGACTGTTGTGTGGGCTCAACGCTCTGCGCCTCATCGCAAGACGAAGCAGGCTACTGTTGGTTTGTACATCGTATCTTCTCCTCATGTCACTTGGCCAAACGGCAAATTGTTTTTCTCCCTCTGCCTTTCTCACTGTGAAACAATATCTCTTTACCCAGACCGACGGAGGAGATTAATTTCGTTAGAAGCCCAATAGTCAACGAGGTTTGATATCACTGTGGTATCCTAAAAAACATTAAAGGAAGGGAGATCCAAGTCCCTCCCAGAAATAAGCCACACCTACCGCTATGTGGGTCTGTTGACCCACCATCCTCTGAAAGCCTTGTGTCCAGAAGAGAGAGGCGAACGAGGCAGACAGACAAATAATCAGCTCTGAGGTGACCTGACTTACACTTCAGGATCGTTCATGTCAACCTCAGCAGTAGAAGTTGGTATCTACTGCTGACGCTCGCTCGGGTCCACCTCTGTCAGCACCGCAACGCACGCACACGCACGCACGCACACGCACACACACACACACACACACACACACACACACACACACACACACACACACACACACACACACACACACACACACACACACACAGCAGCCATCCATGCTTCTAGAGTGTTTTGATTGGTGCTCGGGAATGTGTCGTTGTGAAAAAAAGAACATCAGGTCATTACTTCAAACTGTTATGACTCGATGTTGTTTTCTGTCTGTCTGTCTGTCTGTCTGTCTGTCTGTCTGTCTGTCTGTCTGTCTGTCTGTCTGTCTGTCTGTCTGTCTGTCTGTCTCTCTCTCGGGGCTTTATTGGCATGGGAAACGTGTTAACCTTGCCAAAGCAAGTGAAGTAGATAATATACAAATGTGAAATAAACAATAAATAAAAATAAATAAAACCTCTATCTCTCTCGTGTTTTGTGTTAAGTCGGAGACACACCGCAAAATCCAAAACCATCAATCACAATCATCCTTGGTGAGGGTTCGGCTGTTACCAAAGTTGAAACATCCAATGAGTGGTTTTAACCAGTCCAACTCAGAGAAGGAGCAGGGTGCTAGGTCAGCTGGCCCGCCAAAGTGATGATATGAGTGTTGCACCAGTCCAACTCAGATAAGGAGCAGGGTGCTAGGTCAGCTGGCCCACTCAGAGAAGGAGCAGGGTGCTGGGTCAGCTGGCCCACCAAAGTGATGATCTGAGTGTTGTATCAGTCCAACTCAGAGAAGGAGCAGGGTGCTAGATCAGCTGGCCCACCAAAGTGATGATCTGAGTGTTGCACCAGTCCAACTCAGAGAAGGAGCAGGGTGCTAGGTCAGCTGGCCCACCAAAGTGATGATGTGAGTGTTTTTAATCAGTCCAACTCAGAGAAGGAGAAGGGTGCTAGATGAGCTGGCCCACCAAAGTGATGATCTGAGTGTTGTATCAGTCCAACTCAGAGAAGGAGCAGGGTGCTAGATGAGCTGGCCAACTCAGAGAAGGAGCAGGGTGCTAGATCAGCTGGCCAACTCAGAGAAGGAGCAGGGTGCTGGGTCAGCTGGCCCACCAAAGTGATGATCTGAGAGTTGTATCAGTCCAACTCAGAGAAGGAGCAGGGTGCTAGGTCAGCTGGCCCACTCAGAGAAGGAGCAGGGTGCTGGTTCAGCTGGCCCACCAAAGTGATGATATGAGTGTTGCACCAGTACAACTCAGAGAAGGAGCAGGGTGCTAGATGAGCTGGCCCACCAAAATGATGATTTGAGTGTTGCACCAGTCCAACTCAGAGAAAGAGCAGGGTGCTAGATGAGCTGGCCCACCAAAGTAATGATTTGAGTGTTGCACCAGTCCAACTCAGAGAAGGAGCAGGGTGCTAGATGAGCTGGTCCACCAAAGTGATGATTTGAGTGTTACACCAGTCCAACTCAGAGAAGGAGCAGGGTGCTAGATCAGCTGGCCCACCAAAGTGATGATATGAGTGTTTTTAATCAGTCCAACTCAGAGAAGGAGCAGGGTGCTAGATGAGCTGGCCCACCAAAGTGATGATATGAGTGTTGCACCAGTCCAACTCAGAGAAGGAGCAGGGTGCTAGGTCAGCTGGCCCACCAAAGTGATGATCTGAGTGTTGTATCAGTCCAACTCAGAGAAGGAGCAGGGTGCTATTGGTCAGCTGGCCAACTCAGAGAAGGAGCAGGGTGCTAGGTCAGCTGGCCCACTCAGAGAAGGAGCAGGGTGCTAGTTCAGCTGGCCCAACAAAGTGATGATCTGAGTGTTGTATCAGTCCAACTCAGAGAAGGAGCAGGGTGCTAGGTCAGCTGGCCCACCAAAGTGATGATATGAGTGTTGCACCAGTCCAACTCAGAGAAGGAGCAGGGTGCTAGATCAGCTGGCCCACTCAGAGAAGGAGCAGGGTGCTAGATCAGCTGGCCCACCAATGTGATGATGATGTGAGTGTTTTTAATCAGTCCAACTCAGAGAAGGAGCAGGGTGCTAGATCAGCTGGCCCACTCAGAGAAGGAGCAGGGTGCTAGGTCAGCTGGCCAACTCAGAGAAGGAGCAGGGTGCTAGATCAGCTGGCCAACTCAGAGAAGGAGCAGGGTGCTAGATCAGCTGGCCCACTCAGAGAAGGAGCAGGGGGCTAGGTCAGCTGGCCCACTCAGAGAAGGAGCAGGGTGCTAGGTCAGCTGGCCCACTCAGAGAAGGAGCAGGGTGCTAGATCAGCTGGCCCACCAAAGTGATGATGTGAGTGTTGTATCAGTCCAACTCAGAGAAGGAGCAGGGTGCTAGATCAGCTGGCCCACTCAGAGAAGGAGCAGGGTGCTAGATCAGCTGGCCAACTCAGAGAAGGAGCAGGGTGCTAGATCAGCTGGCCCACTCAGAGAAGGAGCAGGGTGCTAGATCAGCTGGCCAACTCAGAGAAGGAGCAGGGTGCTAGATCAGCTGGCCCACTCAGAGAAGGAGCAGGGTGCTAGATCAGCTGGCCAACTCAGAGAAGGAGCAGGGTGCTAGATCAGCTGGCCCACTGAGAGAAGGAGCAGGGTGCTAGATCAGCTGGCCCACTCAGAGAAGGAGCAGGGTGCTAGATCAGCTCGCCCACTCAGAGAAGGAGCAGGGTGCTAGATCAGCTGGCCAACTCAGAGAAGGAGCAGGGTGCTAGGTCAGCTGGCCCACTCAGAGAAGGAGCAGGGTGCTAGGTCAGCTGGCCCAACAAAGTGATGATCTGAGTGTTGTATCAGTCCAACTCAGAGAAGGAGCAGGGTGCTAGGTCAGCTGGCCCACCAAAGTGATGATATGAGTGTTGCACCAGTACAACTCAGAGAAGGAGCAGGGTGCTAGATCAGCTGGCCAACTCAGAGAAGGAGCAGGGTGCTAGATCAGCTGGCCCACCAATGTGATGATGATGTGAGTGTTTATAATCAGTCCAACTCAGAGAAGGAGCAGGGTGCTAGATCAGCTGGCCCACTCAGAGAAGGAGCAGGGTGCTAGATCAGCTGGCCCACCAATGTGATGATGATGTGAGTGTTTTTAATCAGTCCAACTCAGAGAAGGAGCAGGGTGCTAGATCAGCTGGCCCACTCAGAGAAGGAGCAGGGTGCTAGATCAGCTGGCCCACTCAGAGAAGGAGCAGGGTGCTAGGTCAGCTGGCCAACTCAG
The DNA here is from genome assembly GCF_057628025.1 of Oncorhynchus mykiss. NCBI lineage: Eukaryota > Metazoa > Chordata > Actinopteri > Salmoniformes > Salmonidae > Oncorhynchus > Oncorhynchus mykiss. The sequence goes on along the minus strand of NC_143039.1, from coordinate 8,299,990 downwards.
AGAAGGAGCAGGGTGCTAGATCAGCTGGCCAACTCAGAGAAGGAGCAGGGTGCTAGATCAGCTGGCCCACTCAGAGAAGGAGCAGGGGGCTATGTCAGCTGGCCCACTCAGAGAAGGAGCAGGGTGCTAGGTCAGCTGGCCCACTCAGAGAAGGAGCAGGGTGCTAGATCAGCTGGCCCACCAAAGTGATGATGTGAGTGTTGTATCAGTCCAACTCAGAGAAGGAGCAGGGTGCTAGATCAGCTGGCCCACTCAGAGAAGGAGCAGGGTGCTAGATCAGCTGGCCAACTCAGAGAAGGAGCAGGGTGCTAGATCAGCTGGCCCACTCAGAGAAGGAGCAGGGTGCTAGATCAGCTGGCCAACTCAGAGAAGGAGCAGGGTGCTAGATCAGCTGGCCCACTCAGAGAAGGAGCAGGGTGCTAGATCAGCTGGCCAACTCAGAGAAGGAGCAGGGTGCTAGATCAGCCGGCCCACTCAGAGAAGGAGCAGGGTGCTAGATCAGCTGGCCAACTCAGAGAAGGAGCAGGGTGCTAGATCAGCTGGCCCACTGAGAGAAGGAGCAGGGTGCTAGATCAGCTGGCCCACTCAGAGAAGGAGCAGGGTGCTAGATCAGCTCGCCCACTCAGAGAAGGAGCAGGGTGCTAGATCAGCTGGCCAACTCAGAGAAGGAGCAGGGTGCTAGGTCAGCTGGCCCACTCAGAGAAGGAGCAGGGTGCTAGGTCAGCTGGCCCAACAAAGTGATGATCTGAGTGTTGTATCAGTCCAACTCAGAGAAGGAGCAGGGTGCTAGGTCAGCTGGCCCACCAAAGTGATGATATGAGTGTTGCACCAGTCCAACTCAGAGAAGGAGCAGGGTGCTAGATCAGCTGGCCAACTCAGAGAAGGAGCAGGGTGCTAGATCAGCTGGCCCACCAATGTGATGATGATGTGAGTGTTTATAATCAGTCCAACTCAGAGAAGGAGCAGGGTGCTAGATCAGCTGGCCCACTCAGAGAAGGAGCAGGGTGCTAGATCAGCTGGCCCACTCAGAGAAGGAGCAGGGTGCTAGATCAGCTGGCCCACTCAGAGAAGGAGCAGGGTGCTAGATCAGCTGGCCAACTCAGAGAAGGAGCAGGGTGCTAGATCAGCTGGCCCACTCAGAGAAGGAGCAGGGTGCTAGATCAGCTGGCCAACTCAGAGAAGGAGCAGGGTTCTAGATCAGCTGGCCCACTCAGAGAAGGAGCAGGGGGCTAGGTCAGCTGGCCCACTCAGAGAAGGAGCAGGGTGCTAGGTCAGCTGGCCCACTCAGAGAAGGAGCAGGGTGCTAGATCAGCTGGCCCACCAAAGTGATGATGTGAGTGTTGTATCAGTCCAACTCAGAGAAGGAGCAGGGTGCTAGATCAGCTGGCCCACTCAGAGAAGGAGCAGGGTGCTAGATCAGCTGGCCAACTCAGAGAAGGAGCAGGGTGCTAGATCAGCTGGCCCACTCAGAGAAGGAGCAGGGTGCTAGATCAGCTGGCCAACTCAGAGAAGGAGCAGGGTGCTAGATCAGCTGGCCCACTCAGAGAAGGAGCAGGGTGCTAGATCAGCTGGCCAACTCAGAGAAGGAGCAGGGTACTAGATCAGCTGGCCCACTCAGAGAAGGAGCAGGGTGCTAGATCAGCTGGCCCACTCAGAGAAGGAGCAGGGTGCTAGATTAGCTCGCCCACTCAGAGAAGGAGCAGGGTGCTAGATCAGCTGGCCCACTCAGAGAAGGAGCAGGGTGCTAGGTCAGCTGGCCCACTCAGAGAAGGAGCAGGGTGCTAGATCAGCTGGTCCACTCAGAGAAAGAGCAGGGTGCTAGATCAGCTGGCCCACTCAGAGAAGGAGCAGGGTGCTAGATCAGCTGGCCCACTCTCACAAAGCCACTCTCACAAAGCCACTGGTATTTAATTGCTACATGTTTTTTTCCCATGTCTTTTTATAATTACTTCATTGTGTTTATTGTTTATGAGATTGTTTTGTGGTTGGGGGATGAGTGGGGGATGATGTCTGGAAATGTCTTGAAACACATGAGGATAGTAATATGTAGCAGTATGTCTTCTTCTGGGGTTATTGTCTTCGGTGTCTGTTTCCGCCTAGCAAACTGTTTCATGTTGTCATTATGTAACACGGGGGAAGAATAATCAGATGGCAGTCTGTGTGAAATAACTGTTGAAGGCGTTCCAAGCGTGTGTGTGTGTGTGTGTGTGTGTGTGTGTGTGTGTGTGTGTGTGTGTGTGTGTGTGTGTGTGTGTGTGTGTGTGTGTGTGTGTGTGTGTGTTTGAGTGTGTGTGTGTGTGTGTGTGTGTGTGTTTGAATGTGTGTGTGTGTGTGTTTGAGTGTTTGTGTGAGAGAGAATCATTCAACTGCACAAAGACAATACAGCAATCAGTCTTGGAAAGAGAGGAAAGAGAGAGAGGAGAGAGGAAAGAGAGGGAGGAGAGAGGAAAGAGAGAGAAAAGAGAGAGAAGAGAGAGAGAGAGAAAGGAAAGAGAGGGAGGAAAGAGAGCGAGGAGAGAGGAAAGAGAGAGAAAAGAGAGAGAAGAGAGAGAGAGAGAAAGGAAAGAGAGGGAGGAAAGAGAGAGAGGAGAGAGGAAAGAGAGAGAAAAGAGAGAGAAGAGAGAGAGAGAGAAAGGAAAGAGAGGGAGGAAAGAGAGAGAAAAGAGAGAGAAAAGAGAGAGAAGAGAGAGAGAAAAGAGAGAGAAGAGAGAGAGAAAAAAAAGAGAGAGAGAAAAGAGAGAGACAGAGGAAAGAGAGAGAAAAGAGAGAAAAAGAAAAGAGAGAGAGAAAATAGAGAAAAGACAGAGCAATGCCTAGCAAATTATAAACGCCACCCTCCCCTGCTAGTCCTGCTACTCCCATTCAGGGGACATGTGATGTATAAAGTCCATTATTTTCTTTGGTCCAAACATCAGCAGGCTGATCTGACACCACGATGGGGTCAAGGACCTCTGCTGAGGTGAAATAGTGTGATAGCAAACGTCTGCCCTGTCCGAACCCCTCATCTCCCCCTGACCTTGACCCCCTTGACCCCCAGACCGTCAGAAATGAAGGCCAGGGAGCCAGACACTCCACTCAGGAGGCTGGTGAGGGATCGCTCAAGATAAGCAGGAGAGCTGTAGAAGAGGGAGACAACGTCAAAACCGTCTATTACCATCCAGTAGGTTTATGTAATGCTACAGCATGGTGGACAGGGTAGGAGGATGGTAGGAAATGTTGCATGTCCATCCCAGACCTTTAAAGCCCCTAAACTCAAAAAACGAAAGGGTTTTGGAGTCTGATTCTGCGGTGAGACTGAAAACTTGTTGTTGTTGACAGAATGAGACGTTCACAGAGATACACTCTGAATCCCCCCCCCCTCCCTCATCAGGAGAACTAATGTTATGACTGAAGGAGATCTACTGATGAACAAGGCTGAATTCCCCCCCCCCCCCTCATCAGGAAGACTAATGTTATGACTGAAGAAGATCTACTGATGAACAAAGCTGAATCCCCCCCCCCCCCCCTCATCAGGAAGACTAATATTATGACTGAAGAAGATCTACTGATGAACAAGGCTGAATTCCCCCCTCCCTCATCAGGAAGACTAATGTTATGAGTGAAGAAGATCTACTGATGAACAAAGCTGAATCCCCCCCCCCCCCTCATCAGGAAGACTAATGTTATGACTGAAGAAGATCTACTGATGAACAAGGCTGAATTCCCCCCCTCCCTCATCAGGAAGACTAATGTTATGAGTGAAGAAGATCTACTGATGAACAAGGCTGAATCAAGGATTTGCTGGGGGGGGGGGGGAATCATCCCATCTATCTCCTAACACCATCCAGTCCCAACCTTCAGCTCCCCTTAACCCCTCCCATCTATCTCTGAACACCATCCAGTCCCAACCTTCAGCTCCCCTTAACCCCTCCCATCTATCTCTGAACACCATCCAGTCCCACCCTTCAGCAACCCTGAACTCCATCCCAACTATCTCCTAACACCATCCAGTCCCACCCTTTAGTCAACCCTGAACCCCATCCCATCTATCTCCTAACACCATCCAGTCCCATCCTTCAGCTACGCTCAACCTCTCCCATCTATCTCAGACCACCACCCAGTCCCAGTCCTTCAGCAACACTCAACCCCTCTCATCTATCTATGACCACCATCCAGTCCTTCAGCAACACTCATCCCCTCCCATCTATCTCTGACCACCATCCAGTACTTCAGCAACACTCAACCCCTCCCATCTATCTCTGAACACCATCCAGTCCTTCAGCAACACTCAACCCCTCCCTTCTATCTCTGAACACCATCCAGTCCTTCAGCAACACTCAACCCCTCCCATCTATCTCTGAACACCATCCTGTCCTTCAGCAACACTCAACCCCTCCCATCTATCTCTGACCACCATCCAGTTTGTATTTCTATCTGCCATATATTTTTAGCTGCGCTGTAAGGTTTCACAGAAGTTCTGAACCTGTCTAGTCTGATCGATTCTACAGATTGTAAATTAAAGATGATCATTTTTACTAACAGTAATATTATATATTGTATTTTGAGCATTTTGAGGTTGATTCCCTGACCTGTCAATGTTTTTAATTTGCTGTGTTATACTCTTGTGAATTCAATGGTTTTTACTAGATTACTTGTAGTTTTTCATGCTGTTTGTCTGTAATTTTTGTAATGACTTGGTGCTGTCTATCTTGGCCAGGTAGCTCTTGAAAAAGTATTTTAAATCTCAATGAGCCCTTCCTGGTTAAATAAAGGTTAAATAAATAAATCAAATATTATTGATTGATTGACTATCGGCTTTTCAAGACACCCAGCAGTGTTATTTGCAGAATTTTCAAAACCATTCCTGAACTTGTGAGCAGAAACAAGCTAAAACAAACAATCAAATGATTCTGTCTCTTCACAGAAGAATCTGCAGAGCTGGGAAGGTTGTATCACCCCATATAGATAACATTAAATTGATTGCAAAAATTGTGCATGCTAATTTTAAATGAAAAACTTGAAGTGTTGAATCCAGCGTTGTTTTGTGTTTCGGTTCATAAACCGTGTGCCGTGGAATCTGTACTTCGGAAATCTCTCCCCAACTGTTTTGTAACCTGTTTGGGACAGCTGTACATTTTGTTGGTCCTTTAAATGGAACTAAAAACGTTTGTTATTGATCAAAAAATGTCTTTAAACAATGTTGGTCTTTAGTGCCGTTTAAAGAAACATACATCTCCAAAATATAGAAACTGTAAATATATATATTTTTAAATAAATTACTATATTTGAGTCGTAATATTTAACCGTAATATTTGTTATAATATTTGTTATTTATTTTCGGATTAAACTGAAATTGCAACTAGCTTTCTATGGCTTATTTTAAAAAACACTGATATTTTGGAGATTATTTACTAAAGTGAGAGGTTGTAATCTGAATAAAGGGGAAATGGTCATTGTTGAACAATGGGGTGAGACATTCTCACTAATCTGCTAGAGTGAGAGGTTGTAATCTGAATAAAGGGGAAATGGTCATTGTTGAACAATGAGGTGAGACATTCTCACTAATCTGCTAGAGTGAGAGGTTGTAATCTGAATAAAGGGGAAATGGTCATTGTTGAACAATGAGGTGAGACATTCTCACTAATCTGCTAGAGTGAGAGGTTGTAATCTGAATAAAGGGGAAATGGTCATTGTTGAACAATGGGGTGAGACATTCTCACTAATCTGCTAGAGAATCCGTTTGGAAATAAGTTGAACTTTCGTATGACTGAAACATTTGATGAGAGATTCAATGCATTCATATTTAATCATTGTAGGCGTCTGAATTCATATTCGTTATACACATATGGCCGTTTAATTTCGTCTGGCTCGTCATTCCAAATAAAATGCTATATTTAAAAAATGAAATACATTGTTCAGTGTAGGCAAGGCAATAAGTAGACTAGGCAAACTGGGATCTGACTAAATCATTAAGATGATTTTTTTCCCCCACAAAGAGACAGGTATTTACCATGGTAACAAGATACAGTTCTTTCAGAAAGTATTCAGACATCTTGACCTTTTTCCACATTTTGTTACATGACAGCCTTGTTCTAAAAAATGATGATTTCTTTCCCTCATCAATCTACACACAATACAATACACACTTATAGTGACATCACAATACCTCATAATGACATCACAATGCCCCATAATGACATCACAATAGCCTATAATGAAAAAGCAAAAACAGGATTGTAGAAATGTTTCTAATTGTGTAAAAAAAAAAAAAAAAAAGATAAATACCTTTTTTACATACTGTATGTATTCAGTACTTTTGCTTTCACACTAGAAATTGAGCTCTGGTGCATCCTGTATTCATTTATCATCCTTGATGTTTCTGCAACTTGATTGGAGTCCACCTGTGGAAAGTTTAATTGATTGGACATGATTTGGAAAGGCACACTCCTGTCTATGTAAGGTACACAGCAAAAACCAAGCCACGAGGTCGAAGGAAATGACCATAGACCTGATTGTTTTCGAGGCACAGATCTGGGGAAGGGTACCAACACATTTCTGCAGCATTGAAGATCCCCAAGAACACATCACCAATCAGGCCTTTATGGTAGAGTGGCCAGACGGAAGCCACTCCTCAGTAAAAGGCACATGACAGCCTGCTTGGAGTTTGAGAAAAGGCACCTAAAGCACTCTCAGACCATGACAAATAAGATTCTCTGGTCTGATGAAACCAAGATTGACAACATCATGCTTTGATGATGTTTTTCAGCGACAGAGACTGGAAGGATAGTCAGGATCGAGGGAAAGATGAACGGAGCAAAGTACAGAGAGATCCTTGATGAAAACCTGCTCCCGAGCGCTCAGGACATCAGACTGGGGTGAAGGTTCACCTTGCAACAGGACAACGATCTTAAGCAAACAACCAAGACAATGCAGGAGTGGCTTCTGGACAAGTCTCTGAATATCCTTGAGTGGCCCAGCCAGACCCTGGACTTGAATACGATCTAACATATCATTTAACCTTTATTTAGCTAGGAAAGTTAGTTAAGAACAAGTTCTTATTTACAATGACGTTCTGGGTTAACTGCCTTGTTCAGGGGTAGAATGACATATTTTTACCTTGTCAGTTCAGGGATTCGATCTAGCAACCTTTCGGTTACTGGCCCAACGCTCTAACCACTAGGTGACCTGCTGCCCCCATCTCTGGAGAGACCTGAAAATAGATACGCAGCGACGCCTCCCATCCAACCTGATAGAGCTTGAGATGATTTGCAGAGAAGAATAGGAGAAGCTCCCCAAATACAGGTGTGCCAAGCTTGTAGCGTCATACCCAAGAAGACTCGAGGCTGTAATCGCTATCAAAGGTGCTTCATCAAAGTACCAAGTAAAGGGTCTGTAATTTTAACATTTAAAAAAAATAAATTGACAAATTTGTTGACATTTTTTTTTTTTTTATCCTGTTTTTGCTTTGTCGTTATGGGAAAATGTGTGTAGATTGATCAGTAAAAACAATTTTTTTATCCATTTTAGAAAAAGGCTGTAAAGTAACAAAATGTGGAAAAAGTCATGGGGTCTGAATACTTTCAGAATGGACTGCATTATCTATCTCTTGTTCTGGTTTTAAGGTTGTCTCTCTTGTTCTGGTTTTAAGGTTGTCTCTCTTCTTCTGGTTTTAAGGTTGTCTCTCTTGTTCTAGTTTTAAGGTTGTCTCTCTTGTTCTAGTTTTAAGGTTGTCTCTCTTGTTCTGGTTTTAAGGTTGTCTCTCTTGTTCTGGTTTTAAGGTTGTCTCTCTTCTTCTGGTTTTAAGGTTGTCTCTCTTCTTCTGGTTTTAAGGTTGTCTCTCTTGTTCTGGTTTTAAGGTTGTCTCTCTTGTTCTGGTTTTAAGGTTGTCTCTCTTGTTCTGGTTTTAAGGTTGTCTCTCTTGTTCTGGTTTTAAGGTTGTCTCTCTTGTTCTGGTTTTAAGGTTGTCTCTCTTGTTCTGGTTTTAAGGTTGTCTCTCTTGTTCTGGTTTTAAGGTTGTCTCTCTTGTTCTGGTTTTAAGGTTGTCTCTCTTGTTCTAGTTTTAAGGTTGTCTCTCTTGTTCTGGATTTAAGGTTGTCTCTCTTGTTCTGGTTTTAAGGTTGTCTCTCTTGTTCTGGTTTTAAGGTTGTCTCTCTTGTTCTAGTTTTAAGGTTGTCTCTCTTGTTCTGGATTTAAGGTTGTCTCTCTTGTTCTGGTTTTAAGGTTGTCTCTCTTGTTCTGGTTTTAAGGTTGTCTCTCTTGTTCTGGTTTTAAGGTTGTCTCTTGTTCTGGTTTTAAGGTTGTCTCTCTTGTTCTGGTTTTAAGGTTGTCTCTCTTGTTCTGGTTTTAAGGTCGTCTCTCTTGTTCTAGTTTTAAGGTTGTCTCTCTTGTTCTGGTTTTAAGGTTGTCTCTCTTGTTCTGGTTTTAAGGTTGTCTCTCTTATTCTGGTTTTAAGGTTGTCTCTCTTGTTCTGGTTTTAAGGTTGTCTCTTGTTCTGGTTTTAAGGTTGTCTCTCTTGTTCTGGTTTTAAGGTCGTCTCTCTTGTTCTGGTTTTAAGGTTGTCTCTCTTGTTCTGGTTTTAAGTTTGTCTCTTGTTCTGGTTTTAAGCTTGTCTCTCTTGTTCTGGTTTTAAGGTCGTCTCTTGTTCTGGTTTTAAGGTTGTCTCTTGTTCTGGTTTAAGGTTGTCTCTCTTGTTCTGGTTTTAAAGGTCGTCTCTTGTTCTGGTTTTAAAGGTGCAACATGCAAGAATTACTCTGCAATTTCCTGGTGACACAAATTCGAATAGTTCTCCTAATTTCAATTCGTTTGACAAAACAAGCAATGTATCGTGTAGAGAATCATTGTACCATATGTACCATTTGTACCAGATGCAAAATCTAAACTTAAGAAATGGGAAGTACAGAAATAGATGGCATAGAACAGATCTAACCACTTGTTAGACTTTCAATGAGAATGACAGATCTATAACTCACATTTCTGTGTGCATTTTTGCCGACCAGAATGTTACACAGTGCAGCTTTAAGGTTGTATCACGTCAGATAAAGTGACATTAGACGAGTCGGACAAGCAGAGGAGAGGATGATGATAGGAAGGAAGGTGGGAAGGGGGGAACGAAGGAGTCAGGGAGGGAGGAAAGGAGGAGAAAAAGGGAAGGAGGGAAGATGGGAGGAAGGGAGTGAGGGAAGGATGGAAGGAGGGAGTGAGGGAGGGGAAGGAAGGGGAAGAGGGAAGGAGGGAAGGCGGGAGGAAGAGGAAAGAGGGAAAGAGGGAAGGAGAGAAGATGGAGGGAGTGAGTGAGTGAGTGAGAGAGTGATGGAAGGAGGGAAAAGAGGGACGGATGGAAGGAGGTAGGGGAAGAAGGGAATGAGGGAACAAGGGAGTGAGGGAGGGAGGGGGAGGAGCCAAAGGAGCCAGAGGCTTCCTCTTCATCTCTACTTCTCTGGCCCATCTATAAATGGCATTTTTAATCCCTTTAATTATAGATCCTCTCTACAATTACCTCAAATTAAATTACTGAGCAAACCTCAGAAGAATACATTGTAGAGGAACTAAGAAGAGGAAGATTTGCCACATGCCAAGAGGTTTAACCTCACTGTAAAATCTACATCCCAAATGGAACCCAAAATGGCCCCGGGCTCTGGTCCAAAATAGTGCACTATCTAGGGCATAGTGTGCCATTTGGCTGGTCCAAAGTAGAGCACTATCTAGGGCATAGTGTGTCAGCTGGCTGGTCCAAAATAGTGCACTATCTAGGGCATAGTGCGCCATTTGGCTGGTCCAAAGTAGTGCACTATCTAGGGCATAGGATGTAATTTGGGATGTAGACCAACTGTAAGCCTGTATCCACATCCACAGATCCCCCCCCCCCCCCTACATTTAATCCCAATCCCATATGGCATTAAAATATTTAGATTGCCTAAAAGCCTGTACCCGATCTTCACCCTCCACACCCCCACCACCTCTATCCCCTGCTTCCCAGCCCAGCTCCCTGCTCTGTTCCGGGAGCTGCAGAGA
>NC_143039.1:8242500-8280000 GCF_057628025.1 Oncorhynchus mykiss | reverse complement strand
GTTGTGAACTAGATGGTTGTGAACTAAATAGTTGTGAACTAGATGGTTGTGAACTAGATGGTTGTGAACTAAATAGTTGTGAACTAGATGGTTGTGAACTAAATGGTTGTGAACTAAATGGTTGTGAACTAGATGGTTGTGAACTAGATGGTTGTGAACTAGATGGTTGTGAACTAGATGGTTGTGAACTAGATGGTTGTGAACTAGATGGTTGTGAACTAGATGGTTGTGAACTAAATGGTTGTGAACTAGATGGTTGTGAACTAGATGGTTGTGAACTAAATGGTTGTGAACTAGATGGTTGTGAACTAGATGGTTGTGAACTAGATGGTTGTGAACTAAATGGTTGTGAACTAGATGGTTGTGAACTAAATAGTTGTGAACTAGATGGGTGTGAACTAGATGGTTGTGAACTAAATGGTTGTGAACTGAATGGTTGTGAACTAGATGGTTGTGAACTAGATGGTTGTGAACTAGATGGTTGTGAACTAGATGGTTGTGAACTAGATGGTTGTGAACTAGATGGTTGTGAACTAGATGGTTGTGAACTAGATGGTTGTGAACTAGATGGGTGTGAACTAGATGGTTGTGAACTAAATGGTTGTGAACTAAATGGTTGTGAACTAGATGGTTGTGAACTAGATGGTTGTGAACTAGATGGTTGTGAACTAGATGGTTGTGAACTAGATGGTTGTGAACTAAATAGTTGTGAACTAGATGGTTGTGAACTAGATGGTTGTGAACTAGATGGTTGTGAACTAAATGGTTGTGAACTAGATGGTTGTGAACTAAATGGTTGTGAACTAGATGGTTGTGAACTAGATGGTTGTGAACTAGATGGTTGTGAACTAGATGGTTGTGAACTAAATAGTTGTGAACTAGATGGTTGTGAACTAAATAGTTGTGAACTAGATGGTTGTGAACTAAATAGTTGTGAACTAGATGGTTGTGAACTAAATAGTTGTGAACTAGATGGTTGTGAACTAGATGGTTGTGAACTAAATAGTTGTGAACTAGATGGTTGTGAACTAGATGGTTGTGAACTAGATGGTTGTGAACTAGATGGTTGTGAACTAGATGGTTGTGAACTAGATGGTTGTGAACTAGATGGTTGTGAACTAGATGGTTGTGAACTAAATAGTTGTGAACTAGATGGTTGTGAACTAGATGGTTGTGAACTAGATGGTTGTGAACTAAATGGTTGTGAACTAGATGGTTGTGAACTAGATGGTTGTGAACTAGATGGTTGTGAACTAGATGGTTGTGAACTAAATAGTTGTGAACTAGATGGTTGTGAACTAAATAGTTGTGAACTAGATGGTTGTGAACTAGATGGTTGTGAACTAGATGATTGTGAACTGAATGGTTGTGAACTAGATGGTTGTGAACTAGATGATTGTGAACTGAATGGTTGTGAACTGTACCACAGCGGTTGTGAACTAAATGGTTGTGAACTATACCACAGTGGTTGTGAACTAAATGGTAGTGAACTGTACCACAGTGGTTGTGAACTAAATGCTTGTGAACTAAATGGTTGAGAACTAGATGGTTGTGAACTAGATGGTGTTGAACTAGATGGTTTTGAACTAAATGGTTGTGAACTAATTGGTTGTGAACTAAATTGTGAAGAAAATGGTTGTGAACTAGATGGTTGTGAACTAAATAGTTGTGAACTAAATAGTTGTGAACTAGATGGTTGTGAACTAGATGGTTGTGAACTAAATAGTTGTGAACTAAATGGTTGTGAACTAAATAGTTGTGAACTAAATGGTTGTGAACTAGATGGTTGTGAACTAGATGGTTGTGAACTAGATGGTTGTGAACTGTACCACAGCGGTTGTGAACTAGATGGTTGTGAACTAGATGGTTGTGAACTAAATAGTTGTGAACAAAATGGTTGTGAACTAAATGGTTGTGAACTAGATGGTTGTGAACTGTACCACAGCGGTTGTGAACTAGATGGTTGTGAACTGCACAACAACAGGAGACAGAGAAGACAAAGACACAAGTTAGTGAAGTCATTCGTAAGGCGCTATGACACAGCCCCAAGCCAGGACCAGCACAACAACAGGAGACAGAGAAGACAAAGACACAAGTTAGTGAAGTCATTCGTAAGACGGTATGGCACAGCCCCAAGCCAGGACCAGCACAACAACAGGAGACAGAGAAGACAAAAACACAAGTTAGTGAAGTCATTCGTAAGACAGTATGATAAAGGCCAAAACCATTCTTGAACAAAAATAAAGGTGTTGTATAGAAAAAGCACTTGTAAAATATTTTGTCGGTCTATTAACTTCATAAAAGAGTTAAAAATAAGACAAAACAATTGTCAAAGAAGAAACTAGGAGACTTAGAACCAAACATGTCTACAATAATCCTTAAAGTAGCCCAGAAGCGTGGTTGAGGCTTAAATCCAAGGCCCCCCTGCAGCGCCTTTCAAACACAACACATTAGATCTGGGGTCTGAGCTAAATCTGTTGCTTTGGTCTTTGATCCGTCTTGTTCTGAGGAATGTCAACACCGTTTTCAACGTTAGAGCCTGTGCTCCCAAACACCAGGTCAACCTCCTTCACTCTGTCTCTGTCTCTCACTCTGTCTATAGAGACTAGGGCTCCTTCACTCTGTTTCTCCATAGAGACTAGGGCTCCTTCACTCTGTCACTGTCTCTCACTCTGTCTATAGAGACTAGGGCTCCCAAACACCAGGTCAACCTCCTTCACTCTGTCTCTGTCTCTCACTCTGTCTATAGAGCCTGTGCTCCCAAACACCAGGTCAACCTCCTTCACTCTGTCTCTGTCTATCACTCTGTCTATAGAGACTAGGGCTCCTTCACTCTGTCTCTGTCTCTCACTCTGTCTATAGAGCCTGTGCTCCCAAACACCAGGTCAACCTCCTTCACTCTGTCTCTGTCTCTCACTCTGTCTATAGAGACTAGGGCTCCTTCATTCTGTCTCTGTCTCTCACTCTGTCTATAGAGACTAGGGCTCCTTCACTCTGTCTCTGTCTCTCACTCTGTCTATAGAGACTAGGGCTCCTTCACTCTGTTTCTCCATAGAGACTAGGGCTCCTTCACTCTGTTTCTCCCTATAGAGACTAGGGCTCCTTCTCTCTGTTTCTCCATAGAGACTAGGGCTCCTTCACTCTTTTTCTCCCTATAGAGACTAGGGCTCCTTCACTCTGCTTCTCCCTATAGAGACTAGGGCTCCTTCACTCTGTTTCTCCCTACAGCGACTATGGCTCCTTCACTCTGTTTCTCCATAGAGACCAGGGCTCATTCACTCTGTTTCTCCCTATAGAGACTAGGGCTCCTTCACTCTGTTTCTCCATAGAGACTAGGGCTCCTTCACTCTGTTGCTCCATAGAGACTAGGGCTCCTTCACTCTGTTTCTCCATAGAGACCAAGGCTCATTCACTCTGTTTCTCCCTACAGAGACTAGGGCTCCTTCACTCTGTTTCTCCATAGAGACCAGGGCTCCTTCACTCTGTTTCGCCATATAGAGACTAGGGCTCCTTCACTCTGTTTCTCCATAGAGACCAAGGCTCCTTCACTCTGTTTCTCCCTATAGAGACTAGGGCTCCTTCACTCTGTTTCTCCATAGAGACTAGGGCTCCTTCACTCTGTTTCTCCATAGAGACTAGGGCTCCTTCACTTTGTTTCTCCATAGAGACCAGGGCTCCTTCACTCTGTTTCTCCCTATAGAGACTAGGGCTCCTTCACTCTGTTTCTCCATAGAGACTAGGGCTCCTTCACTCTGTTTCTCCATAGAGACTAGGGCTCCTTCACTCTGTTTCTCCCTATAGAGACTAGGGCTCCTTCAATATGTTTCTCCATAGAGACTAGTGCTCCTTCACTCTGTTTCTCCCTATAGAGACTAGGGCTCCTTCACTCTGTTTCTCCATAGAGACTAGGGCTCCTTCACTCTGTTTCTCCATAGAGACTAGGGCTCCTTCACTCTGTTTCTCCCTACAGAGACTAGTGCTCCTTCACTCTGTTTCTCCCTATAGAGACTAGTGCTCCTTCACTATGTTTCTCCCTATAGAGACTAGGGCTCCTTCACTCTGTTTCTCCATAGAGACTAGGGCTCCTTCACTCTGTTTCTCCCTATAGAGACTAGGGCTCCTTCACTCTGTTTCTCCCTATAGAGACTAGGGCTCCTTCACTCTGTTTCTCCCTATAGAGACTAGGGCTCCTTCACTCTGTTTCTCCATAGAGACTAGGGCTCCTTCACTCTGTTTCTCCCTATAGAGACTAGGGATCCTTCACTCTGTTTCTCCATAGAGACTAGGGCTCCTTCACTCTGTTTCTCCATAGAGACTAGGGCCCCTTCACTCTGTTTCTCCATAGAGACTAGGGCTCCTTCACTCTGTTTCTCCATAGAGGCTAGGGCTCCTTCACTCTGTTTCTCCATCGAGACTAGGGATCCTTCCCTCTGTTTCTCCATAGAGACTAGGGCTCCTTCACTCTGTTTCTCCCTATAGAGACTAGGGCTCCTTCTCTCTGTTTCTCCCTATAGAGACTAGGGCTCCTTCACTCTGTTTCTCCCTATAGAGACTAGGGCTCCTTCACTCTGTTTCTCCCTATAGAGACTAGGGCTCCTTCACTCTGTTTCTCTATAGAGACTAGGGCTCCTTCAATCTGTTTCTCCATAGAGACTAGGGCTCCTTCACTCTGTTTCTCCATAGAGACTAGGGCTCCTTCACTCTGTTTCTCCATAGAGACTAGGGCTCTTTCACTCTGTTTCTCCAAAGAGACTAGGGCTCCTTCACTCTGTTTCTCCCTATAGAGACTAGGGCTCCTTCACTCTGTTTCTCCATAGAGACTAGGGCTCCTTCACTCTGTTTCTCCCTATAGAGACTAGGGCTCCTTCAATATGTTTCTCCATAGAGACTAGTGCTCCTTCACTCTGTTTCTCCCTATAGAGACTAGGGCTCCTTCACTCTGTTTCTCCATAGAGACTAGGGCTCCTTCACTCTGTTTCACCATAGAGACTAGGGCTCCTTCACTCTGTTTCTCCATAGAGACTAGGCCTCCTTCACTCTGTTTCTCCATAGAGACTAGGGCTCCTTCACTCTGTTTCTCCATAGAGACTAGGGCTCCTTCACTCTGTTTCACCATAGAGACTAGGGCTCCTTCACTCTGTTTCTCCATAGAGACTAGGCCTCCTTCACTCTGTGTCTCCATAGAGACTAGGGCTCCTTCACTCTGTGTCTCCATAGAGATTAGGGCTCCTTCACTCTGTTTCTCCATAGAGACTAGGGCTCCTTCACTCTGTTTCTCCATAGAGACTAGGGCTCCTTCACTCTCTTTCTCCATAGAGACTAGGGCTCCTTCACTCTGTTGCTCCATAGAGACTAGGGCTCCTTCACTCTGTTTCCACATAGAGACTAGGCCTCCTTCACTCTGTGTCTCCATAGAGACTAGGGCTCCTTCACTCTGTGTCTCCATAGAGACTAGGGCTCCTTCACTCTGTTTCTCCATAGAGACTAGGGCTCCTTCACTCTGTTTCTCCATAGAGACTAGGGCTCCTTCACTCTGTGTCTCCATAGAGACTAGGGCTCCTTCACTCTGTGTCTCCATAGAGACTAGGGCTCCTTCACTCTGTTTCTCCATTGAGACTAGGGCTCCTTCACTCTGTTTCTCCATAGAGACTAGGGCTCCATCACTCTGTTTTTCCATAGAGACTAGGGCTCCTTCACTCTCTTTCTCCATAGACTAGGGCTCCTTCACTCTGTTTCTCCATAGAGACTAGGGCTCCTTCACTCTGTTTCTCCATAGAGACTAGGGCTCCTTCACTCTGTGTCTCCATAGAGACTAGGGCTCCTTCACTCTGTTTCTCCATAGAGACTAGGGCTCCTTCTCTCTGTTTCTCCCTATAGAGACTAGGGCTCCTTCAATATGTTTCTCCATAGAGACTAGGGCTCCTTCACTCTGTTTCTCCATAGAGACTAGGGCTCCTTCACTCTGTTTCTCCATAGAGACTAGGGCTCCTTCACTCTGTTTCTCCCTATAGAGATAGCCAATGGCATAACGACAGTGTTGTAACTCAGGACACAAAGAAAGTTGTCCGAGTTCCTACTTCAACAATTAAATCGTTTTTGGATGCTTCGTGTGTGTGTGTGTGTGTGTGTGTGTGTGTGTGTGTGTGTGTGTGTGTGTGTGTGTGTGTGTGTGTGTGTGTGTTTGTGTGTGTGTGTGTGTGTGTGTGCGTTACATTTCGCTCAAACTAATTTGCACTTGTAGGCTGAGGGCAATAAATTATCAGATTCCAAGTGTGACTGCCAACGTCCACCTGCTCACACAGCAGCTGAACGGGTGAGCGGGTGAACCTAACACACACCAGCTAACATAACCTTAGTCAATACAACTAAGTGTCATTTTTCAAACTAGGCAAGTCAGTTAAGAACAAACTATTATTTACATTCACGGCCTAGGAACGGTGGGTTAACTGCCTTGTTCAGGGGCAGGACGACATATTTTTACCTTGTCAGCTCGAGGATTCGATCTAGCAACCTTTTCAGCCACACTCGTCGCTAACAGGTGTATACAATCGAGCACACCGCCATGCAATCTCCATAGACAAACATTGTCAGTAGAATTGTCCCTACTGAAGAGCTCAGTGACGTTCAACGTGGCACCTTCATAGGATGCCACCTTTCCAACAAGTCCGTTTGTAGCATTTCTTCCCTGCTAGAGCTGCCTCTGGTCAACTGTAAGTGCTGTTATTGTGGAGTGGAAACGTCTAGGAGCAACAACGGCTCAGCCCGCGAAGTGGTAGGCCACACAAAGCCCACAGAACGGGACCGGCGAGTGCTGAAGCGCGTAAAAATAGTCTGTCCTCGGGTTGCAACATTCACTACTGAGTTCCAAACTGCCTCTGGAAGCAACGTCAGCACAATAACTATTAGTTGGGAGCGTCAGAAAAATGCTACCTGCCCGAATGCATAGTGCCAACTGTAAAGTTTGGTGGAGGAGGAATAATGGTCTGGGAATGATTTTCGAGGTTCGGGCTTGGCACCTTACTTCCAGTGAAGAGAAATCTTAACCCTACACTATACAATGATATTCTAGACTATTTTGTGCTTCCAAGATTCTGGCAACAGTTTGGGGAAGGTCGTTTCCTGTTTCAGCATGACAATGCCCCTGGGCAGAAGGCGATGTCCGTACAGAAAGGTTTTGTCGAGATCGGTGTGGAAGAACTTGACTGGCCTGCACAGAGCCCTGACCTCAACTCCATCAAACACCTTTGGCATGAATTGGAAGGCTGACTGCGAGCCAGGCCTAAACACCCCCAACATCAGTACCAACCTCACTAATGCTCTTGTAGCTGAATGGAAGCAAGTCCCTGCAGCAATGTTCCAACATCTAGTGGAAAGCCCTCCCAGAAGAGTGGAGGCTGTTATAGCAAAAAATGGGGTACCCAACTCCATATTAATACTCATGATTTTGGAATGAGACGTTCGAAGAGCTGGCGTCCACATTTTGTCATGTAGTGTATTACATGAATATCATACCATGGATTCAGACTGAAACATATTAAACTACTGTCATACCATGGATTCAGACTGAAACATATTAAACTACCGTCATACCATGGATTCAGACTGAAACATATTAAACTACCGTCATACCATGGATTCAGACTGAAACATATTAAACTACCATCATACCATGGATTCAGACTGAAACATATTAAACTACTGTCATACCATGGATTCAGACTGAAACATATTAAACTACTGTCATACCATGTATTCAGACTGAAACATATTAAACTACTGTCATACCATGGATTCAGACTGAAACATATTAAACTACTGTCATACCATGGATTCAGACTGAAACATATTAAACTACTGTCATACCATGGATTCAGACTGAAACATATTAAACTACTGTCATACCATGGATTCAGACTGAAACATATTAAACTACCATCATACCATGGATTCAGACTGGAACATATTAAACTACCATCATACCATGGATTCAGACTGAAACATATTAAACTACTGTCATACCATGAATTCAGACTGAAACATATTAAACTACTATCATACCATGGATTCAGACTGAAACATATTAAACTACCATCATACCATGGATTCAGACTGAAACATATTTCACTACCGTCATACCATGGATTCAGACTGAAACATATTAAACTACCGTCATACCATGGATTCAGACTGAAACATATTAAACTACCATCATACCATGGATTCAGACTGAAACATATTAAACTACTGTCATACCATGGATTCAGACTGAAACATATTAAACTACCGTCATACCATGGATTCAGACTGAAACATATTAAACTACCATCATACCATGGATTCAGACTGAAACATATTAAACTACCATCATACCATGGATTCAGACTGAAACATATTAAACTACTGTCATACCATGGATTCAGACTGAAACATATTAAACTACCATCATACCATGGATTCAGACTGAAACATATTAAACTACTGTCATACCATGGATTCAGACTGAAACATATTAAACTACTGTCATACCATGGATTCAGACTGAAACATATTAAACTACTGTCATACCATGGATTCAGACTGAAACATATTAAACTACCATCATACCATGGATTCAGACTGAAACATATTAAACTACCATCATACCATGGATTCAGACTGAAACATATTAAACTACCATCATACCATGGATTCAGACTGAAACATATTAAACTACCGTCATACCATGGATTCAGACTGAAACATATTAAACTACTGTCATACCATGGATTCAGACTGAAACATATTAAACTACTGTCATACCATGGATTCAGACTGGAACATATTAAACTACCGTCATACCATGGATTCAGACTGAAACATATTAAACTACCATCATACCATGGATTCAGACTGAAACATATTAAACTACTGTCATACCATGGATTCAGACTGAAACATATTAAACTACCATCATACCATGGATTCAGACTGAAACATATTAAACTACTGTCATACCATGGATTCAGACTGAAACATATTTCACTACCGTCATACCATGGATTCAGACTGAAACATATTAAACTACCATCATACCATGGATTCAGACTGAAACATATTTCACTACCGTCATACCATGGATTCAGACTGAAACATATTAAACTACCATCATACCATGGATTCAGACTGAAACATATTAAACTACCATCATACCATGGATTCAGACTGAAACATATTAAACTACCGTCATACCATGGATTCAGACTGAAACATATTAAACTACTGTCATACCATGGATTCAGACTGAAACATATTAAACTACTGTCATACCATGGATTCAGACTGGAACATATTAAACTACTGTCATACCATGGATTCAGACTGAAACATATTAAACTACCATCATACCATGGATTCAGACTGAAACATATTAAACTACCATCATACCATGGATTCAGACTGAAACATATTAAACTACTATCATACCATGGATTCAGACTGAAACATATTAAAATACTATCATACCATGGATTCAGACTGAAACATATTAAACTACTGTCATACCATGGATTCAGACTGAAACATATTAAACTACTGTCATACCATGGATTCAGACTGAAACATATTAAACTACTGTCATACCATGGATTCAGACTGAAACATATTAAACTACTATCATACCATGGATTCAGACTGAAACATATTAAAATACTATCATACCATGGATTCAGACTGAAACATATTAAACTACCATCATACCATGGATTCAGACTGAAACATATTAAACTACTGTCATACCATGGATTCAGACTGAAACATATTAAACTACCGTCATACCATGGATTCAGACTGAAACATATTAAACTACTGTCATACCATGTATTCAGACTGGAACATATTAAACTACCGTCATACCATGGATTCAGACTGAAACATATTAAACTACCATCATACCATGGATTCAGACTGAAACATATTAAACTACTGTCATACCATGGATTCAGACTGAAACATATTAAACTACCGTCAAACCATGGATTCAGACTGAAACATATTAAACTACCATCATACCATGGATTCAGACTGAAACATATTAAACTACCATCATACCATGGATTCAGACTGAAACATATTAAACTACCGTCATACCATGGATTCAGACTGAAACATATTAAACTACTGTCATACCATGGATTCAGACTGAAACATATTAAACTACTGTCATACCATGGATTCAGACTGAAACATATTAAACTACTGTCATACCATGGATTCAGACTGGAACATATTAAACTACTGTCATACCATGGATTCAGACTGAAACATATTAAACTACTGTCATACCATGGATTCAGACTGAAACATATTAAACTACTGTCATACCATGGATTCAGACTGAAACATATTAAACTACCATCATACCATGGATTCAGACTGAAACATATTAAACTACCATCATACCATGGATTCAGACTGAAACATATTAAACTACTGTCATACCATGGATTCAGACTGGAACATATTAAACTACTGTCATACCATGGATTCAGACTGAAACATATTAAACTACTATCATACCATGGATTCAGACTGAAACATATTAAAATACTATCATACCATGGATTCAGACTGAAACATATTAAACTACTGTCATACCATGGATTCAGACTGAAACATATTAAACTACTGTCATACCATGGATTCAGACTGAAACATATTAAACTACTATCATACCATGGATTCAGACTGAAACATATTAAAATACTATCATACCATGGATTCAGACTGAAACATATTAAACTACCATCATACCATGGATTCAGACAGACAGACAGACAGACAGACAGACAGACAGACAGACAGACAGACAGACAGACAGACAGACAGACAGACAGACAGACAGACAGACAGACAGACAGACAGACAGACAGACAGACAGACAGACAGACAGACAGACAGACAGACAGACAGACAGATAGATAGATAGATAGATAGATAGATAGATAGATAGATAGATAGATAGATAGATAGATAGATAGATAGATAGATAGATAGATAGATAGATAGATATCAGACACTGAATGAGAACAATGACAGAAGTAATTCTGTCACCATTGAACAACACTGGTTCCTTTAGAGTCAAGTGAAATTACTCCAACTTCCTTCCTCTCCTTCCTCATTAAACAGGAAGTTAGCTGTCTTTTCCATTAAATAATATTCTAGACTCCAATTTTTTTTTTTTATCTTGTATAAAAGATTAAGTCGATATTATTACCTTCTCATTAAAGAAGATATATTTTGCTAAATGGGACTCCTATTTAAAACGCTGCTCACAGCCGTTGGAGCTATGGAGCTGCCGAGACAGACTCAATGAATCTCTACTGTACTTTAATCAAAGCCAAGCTTCTGCTAGTACTCTTTCTACTGCTGCTCGTTCGCTCGCCATGATTTAAGGAAAATAAAAATGGCATAGTATTTGATGAATCTCAGTCCTAATTCAAAAAGGGGGAGCTGAAGGCCTCATGGGGGTGATCTTAGATATATCTACATCCACAGTATTGAAATATCAACATATTTTAACATTCTGGGATGTGGAGAAGAAACGGAAGAGGGAAGAATCACAAGGGAAAGATGCAGGCTCATGGGTTTATGTCACATACAGGCAGACAGGGGAAGGATACAGGCTCATGGGTTTATATCACATACAGGCAGACAGGGGAAGGATACAGGCTCATGGGTTTATATCACATACAGGCAGACAGGGGAAGGATACAGGCTCATGGGTTTATATCACATACAGGCAGACAGGGGAAGGATACAGGCTCATGGGTTTATATCACATACAGGCAGACAGGGAAAGATGCAGGCTCATGGGTTTATATCACATACAGGCAGACAGGGGAAGGATACAGGCTCATGGGTTTATATCACATACAGGCAGACAGGGGAAGGATACAGGCTCATGGGTTTATATCACATACAGGCAGACAGGGGAAGGATACAGGCTCATGGGTTTATATCACATACAGGCAGACAGGGAAAGATGCAGGCTCATGGGTTTATATCACATACAGGCAGACAGGGGAAGGATACAGGCTCATGGGTTTATATCACATACAGACAGACAGGGGAAAGATGTAGGCTCATGGGTTTATATCACATACAGACAGACAGGGGAAGGATACAGGCTCATGGGTTTATATCACACACAGACAGACAGGGGAAGGATACAGGCTCATGGGCTTATATCACATACAGACAGACAGGGGAGGATACAGGGTTTATATCACATACAGACAGACAGGGGAGGATACAGGCTCATGGGTTTATACCACATACAGACAGACAGGGGAGGATACAGGCTCATGGGTTTATACTACATACAGACAGACAGGGGGAGGATACAGGCTCATGGGTTTATATCACATACAGACAGACAGGGGAAGGATACAGGCTCATGGGTTTATACCACATACAGACAGACAGGGGAAGGATACAGGGTATATATCACATACAGACAGACAGGGGAAGGATACAGGCTCATGGGTTTATATCACATACAGACAGACAGGGGAAGGATACAGGCTCATGGGTTTATATCACATACAGACAGACAGGGGAAGGATACAGGGTTTATATCACATACAGACAGACAGGGGAAGGATACAGGGTTTATATCACATAAAGAAAGACAGGGGAAAGATGCAGGCTCATGGGTTTATATCACATACAGACAGACAGGGGAAGGATACAGGGTTTATATCAGATACAGACAGACAGGGGAAGGATACAGGCTCATGGGTTTATATCACATACAGACAGACAGGGGAAGGATACAGGGTTTATATCACATACAGACAGACAGGGGAAGGATACAGGCTCATGGGTTTATACCACATCCAGACAGACAGGGGAGGATACAGGGTTTATACCACATACAGACAGACAGGGGGAGGATACAGGCTCATGGGTTTATATCACATACAGACAGACAGGGGAGGATACAGGGTTTATATCACATACAGACAGACAGGGGAAGGATACAGGGTTTATATCACATACAGACAGACAGGGGAAGGATACAGGCTCATGGGTTTATATCACATACAGACAGACAGGGGAAGGATACAGGCTCATGGGTTTATATCACATACAGACAGACAGGGGAAGGATACAGGCTCATGGGTTTATATCACATACAGACAGACAGGGGAAGGATACAGGCTCATGGGTTTATATCACATACAGACAGACAGGGGAAGGATACAGGCTCATGGGTTTATATCACATACAGACAGACAGGGGAGGATACAGGGTTTATACCACATACAGACAGACAGGGGGAGGATACAGGATCATGGGTTTATATCACATACATACAGACAGGGGAAGGATACAGGCTCATGGGTTTATATCACATACAGACAGACAGGGGAAGGATACAGGCTCATGGGTTTATACCACATACAGACAGACAGGGGAGGATACAAGGTTTATACCACATACAGACAGACAAGGGGATGATACAGGCTCATGGGTTTATATCACATACAGACAGACAGGGGAAGGATACAGGCTCATGGGTTTATATCAAATACAGACAGACAGGGGAAGGATACAGGCTCATTGGTTTATATCACATACAGACAGACAGGGGAAGGATACAGGCTCATGGGTTTATATCACATACAGACAGACAGGGGTAGGATACAGGCTCATGGGTTTATATCACATACAGACAGACAGGGGGAGGATACAGGCTCATGGGTTTATATCACATACAGACAGACAGGGGTAGGATACAGGCTCATGGGTTTATATCACATACAGACAGACAGGGGAAGGATACAGGCTCATGGGTTTATATCAAATACAGACAGACAGGGGAAGGATACAGGCTCATTGGTTTATATCACATACAGACAGACAGGGGGAGGATACAGGCTCATGGGTTTATATCACATACAGACAGACAGGGGGAGGATACAGGCTCATGGGTTTATATCACATACAGACAGACATGGGGAGGATACAGGCTCATGGGTTTATATCACATACAGACAGACAGGGGAAGGATACAGGCTCATGGGTTTGACAAACAGCACTCGGTCACCTTTTACCTCAGATGGGCTGTCTCATGGTCTGACAAACACCTCTCTAGTTCTGTCACCTTTCACCTCAGATGGGCTGTCTCATGGTCTGACAAACACCTCTCTAGTTCTGTCACCTTTCACCTCAGATGGGCTGTCTCCTGGTCTGACAAACACCTCTCTAGTTCTGTCACCTTTCACCTCAGATGGGCTGTCTCATGGTCTGACAAACACCTCTCTAGTTCTGTCACCTTTCACCTCAGATGGGCTGTCTCATGGTCTGACAAACACCTCTCTAGTTCTGTCACCTTTCACCTCAGATGGGCTGTCTCATGGTCTGACAAACACCTCTCTAGTTCTGTCACCTTTCACCTCAGATGGGCTGTCTCATGGTCTGACAAACACCTCTCTAGTTCTGTCACCTTTCACCTCAGAAGGGCTGTCTCCTGGTCTGACAAACACCTCTCTAGTTCTGTCACCTTTCACCTCAGATGGGCTGTCTCATGGTCTGACAAACACCTCTCTAGTTCTGTCACCTTTCACCTCAGATGGGCTGTCTCCTGGTCTGACAAACACCTCTCTAGTTCTGTCACCTTTCACCTCAGATGGGCTGTCTCATGGTCTGACAAACACCTCTCTAGTTCTGTCACCTTTCACCTCAGATGGGCTATCTCCTGGTCTGTCAAACACCTCTCTAGTTCTGTCACCTTTCACCTCAGATGGGCTGTCTCATGGTCTGACAAACACCTCTCTAGTTCTGTCACCTTTCACCTCAGATGGGCTGTCTCATGGTCTGACAAACACCTCTCTAGTTCTGTCACCTTTCACCTCAGATGCTGAAGTGTGACATCGGAGGATGTGGCAGATTGAAACGCATCCAAATGAAAAGTAAATCTGAAATCTCTCTAGATAAAACTGACGGATTTAGATGGGGATTGTTTTTAGACATCCACGAGGTTAAATAGTAAAGTCAAACATTTTAAATGTTAACCACTACCACAAAAAAAAAAAAACTTAAATAGGTATAGCAAGTCCCACCAAGTGTAGTTCATGTACAATGACTATCTAGTTATTATATTGATACAAATATGAATGGGAACAACAGTAAGTAACTGTGTGAGTCTCCGTCCCAAATGGCTCCCTTAATTCCCTTCATAGTCCACTTCTTTTGCATAGCGCACCACCAGAGCTGGTCCAAAGTAGTGCACTATAAAGGGAATAGGTTGCCGTTTGGGATGCATGTTGCATCTCCTTCCAATATTTCCAGTCATAGGGGGAACTATTTAATTAAAACCCTGGCACCCAGCAAACTGCTGTGGGATCAGTAGCTAATTTAATACTGATTGTTACCCGGGAGCCTACGACAACAGACAGGGCCCAGTTACCCTGGAGGACACTACACCAGACAGGGCCCAGTTAACCTGGAGGACACTACACCAGACAGGGCCCAGTTACCCTGGAGACCACTGCACCAGACAGGGCCCAGTTACCCGGGAGCCCACGACACCAGACAGGGCCCAGTTACCCTGGAGGACACTACACCAGACAGGGCCCAGTTACCCTGGAGGACACTACACCAGACAGGGCCCAGTTAACCTGGAGGACACTACACCAGACATGGCCCAGTTACCCTGAAGGACACTACACCAGACAGGGCCCAGTTACCCTGGAGGACACTACACCAGACAGGGCCCAGTTACCCTGGAGGACACTACACCAGACAGGGCCCAGTTACCCTGGAGGACACTACACCAGACAGGGCCCAGTTACCCAGGAGGACACTACACCAGACAGGGCCCAGTTACCCAGGAGGACACTACACCAGACAGGGCCCAGTTACCCTGGAGGACACGACACCAGACAGGGCCCAGTTACCCTGGAGACCACTACACCAGACAGGGCCCAGTTACCCTGAATACCATGACACCAGACAGGGCCCAGTTACCCTGGAGCCCACTACACCAGACAGGGCCCAGTTACCCTGGAGGACACTACACCAGTTAGGGCCCAGTTACCCTGGAGCCCACTACACCAGACAGGGCCCAGTTACCCTGGAGGACAATACACCAGACAGGACCCAGTTACCCTGGAGCCCACTACACCAGACAGGGCCCAGTTACCCTGGAGACAACTACACCAGACAGGGCCCAGTTACCCTGTAGCCCACTACACCAGACAGGGCCCATTTACCCTGGAGGATACCAGACAGGGCCCAGTTACCCTGGATACCATGACACCAGACAATACCCAGTTACCCTGGATACCATGACACCAGACAATACCCAGTTACCCTGGATACCATGACACCAGACAATACCCAGTTACCCTGGATACCATGACACCAGACAATACCCAGTTACCCTGGATACCACTACACTGTATTGTTGGTTGTTATGTTATTGTTGTTGTTAGTGTTATGTTATGATGTAATGTCATATCAATAAAAAATATATTCAAATTTGTGTTGACAAAAAAACATTCAAATAAAACTTTAGTTTAGAGTGGCTGTCTGTCCTCTACGTTTCCTCAACTGTCAATTCCAGGCCTCGTCTCTGGCCACTTCACCTGACCATGTTGTACAGATCAACTCAACCTGGGCTGAACCATGTAGCTGACTGGCAGAGGGGACACTATCGGAATAGATTGTAATTTCAGAGACAACCCTGGGCTGGGCTGAACCATGTAGCTGACTGGCAGAGGGGACACTATCGGAAATATAGTGTAATTTCAGAGACAACCCTGGGCTGGGCTGAACCATGTAGCTGACTGGCAGGGGGGACACTATCGGAAATAGAGTGTAATTTCAGAGACAACCCTGGGCTGGGCTGAACCATGTAGCTGACTGGCAGAGGGGACACTATCGGAATAGAGTGTAATTTCAGAGACAACCCTGGGCTGGGCTGAACCATGTAGCTGACTGGCAGGGGGGACACTATCGGAAATAGAGTGTAATTTCAGAGACAACCCTGGGCTGGGCTGAACCATGTAGCTGATTGGCAGGGGGGACACTATCGGAAATAGAGTGTAATTTCAGAGACAACCCTGGGCTGGGCTGAACCATGTAGCTGACTGGCAGGGGGGACACTATCGGAATATAGTGTAATTTCAGAGACAACCCTGGGCTGGGCTGAACCATCATCATCTGAGGGGACAATGCTTCCAGCAATAAATTGACAGCATCAATGCACTGCCCTCTGGTTGACTTCAAACGCAAAGCTCCAAGGCCAGTTGGAACCAATCTACTATCTGCATCGGGTGAACTACAAAACAACAACATTTACAGGATTCACTAATATTTCCAGGGAACTTTTCCCCAACCAAACAGGATTCCCTAATATTACCAGGGAACTTTTCCCCAACCAAACAGGATTTACTAAGATTACCAGGGAACTTTTCCCCAACCAAACAGGATTAACTAATATTACCAGTGAACTTTTCCCCAACCAAACAGGATTTACTAATACTACCAGGGTACTTTTCTTCAACCAAACAGGATTCCCTAATACTACCAGGGTACTTTTCCCCAACCAGTGTATTCTATAAGGTGTTTATCTTTAGTTCAACTGATAGATGAATAACACCGTGTTCTAACAGTGTTCTAGTGTTCTAACAGTGTTCTAGTGTTCTAATAGTGTTCTAGTGTTCTAATAGTGTTCTAGTGTTCTAACAGTGTTCTAGTGTTCTAATAGTGTTCTAGTGTTCTAACAGTGTTCTAGTGTTCTAACAGTTTTCTAGTGTTCTAACAGTGTTCTAGTGTTCTAACAGTGTTCTAGTGTTCTAACAGTGTTCCAGTGTTCTAACAGTGTTCTAGTGTTCTAATAGTGATCTAGTGTTCTAATAGTGTTCTAGTGTTCTAGTGTTCCAGTGTTCTAACAGTGTTCTAGTGTTTTAACAGTGTTCTAGTGTTCTAACAGTGTTCCAGTGTTCTAACAGTGTTCTAGTGTTCTAACAGTGTTCTAGTGTTCTAGTGTTCCAGTGTTCTAACAGTGTTCTAGTGTTTTAACAGTGTTCTAACAGTGTTCCAGTGTTCTAACAGTGTTCTAGTGTTCTAATAGTGTTCTAGTGTTCTAGTGTTCCAGTGTTCTAACAGTGTTCTAGTGTTTTAACAGTGTTCCAGTGTTCTAACAGTGTTCCAGTGTTCTAACAGTGTTCTAGTGTTCTAACAGTGTTCTAGTGTTCTAATAGTGTTCTAGTGTTCCAGTGTTCTAACAGTGTTCTAGTGTTTTAACAGTGTTCCAGTGTTCTAACAGTGTTCCAGTGTTCTAATAGTATTCTAGTGTTCTAACAGTGTTCTAGTGTTCTATTCTAGTGTTCTAACAGTGTTCTAGTGTTCTAACAGTGTTCCAGTGTTATAACAGTGGGTTGTACTTCCTGTAACTCTTGTCACAGTAAAAACAGTCCACGACATACTACACATTGTCAGCTTGTTTTTACCACATCTCTCCGTGAAAATGGGGGAAAAAGGGACGACAGAACATGTCTTGGTCATTAAATATTGAAGGAACCATTAAAGCATCGTCCCAGTAGTGTTTTAGTGGTTATCCACACCCAGCCACAAAACACATGTCTTCACATGCAAAGACTTCCACATCCCAAGTTAGTGCCCTTTTGGCCCCTTATATACTCTATTGTCTCTGGTTAAAAGTAGTGAACTCTTTAGGGAATAGTGTGCCATTTAAGATGTCATAACTTGGATTTTTGCCTCGCTCACCTCCACAGTGATGGAGCGGCTGGCTAGCTGCACGGCTGAGTGACAAGAAAACGCTCGTCTAAATCCTCTTTTACCCCGACCCCTTCATCAGGAACAGAGGAACATGAAGCTAAATGTGTTCTATCGTGTTCTCTTTTACCCCGACCCCTGACCTCAGGAACAGAGGAACATGAAGCTAAATGTGTTCTATCATGTTCTCTTTTACCCCGACCCCTTCATCAGGAACAGAGGAACATGAAGCTAAATGTGTTCTATCATGTTCTCTTCTACCCCGACCCCTGACCTCAGGAACAGAGGAACATGAAGCTAAATGTGTTCTACTATGTTCTCTTCTACCCAGATGAACAGTAATGAGATAAAACATTGCTCTGTAAGGAATGGATGGGAGAACATCGACATGGTTCTCCACATCCTTATCTGAAGATGAATGGGAGAACATTGATATGGTTCTCCACATCCTTATCTGAAGATGAATTGGAGAACATCGATATGGTTCTCCACATCCTTATCTGAAGATGAATGGGAGAACATTGATATGGTTCTCCACATCCTTATCTGAAGATGAATGGGAGAACATCAACATGGTTCTCCACATCCTTATCTGAAGATGAATGGGAGAACATTGATATGGTTCTCCACATTGCTATATGAGTTCCTCAAAACCAAGTACACAAAACGGAACCACTAAAAATACCGTGGATGAAATTGATAAATAAGTAATACTACAGTCCCAAAATATATACTTTATTTGATTTATTTAAATGGTTTCTAGTAACAAATTAAAAATACAAATAGACTACCAAATTGAGTGTATTTCCAAATGTATTTCCAAATACATTGAAATATTCAACTACTTGTGTTTTCTAATATATCGGAATACTTCAAGTGAAAGAAATGTAGATATTTGAAATAGTATTTGAACCCATGTCTGAGAGAGACAGACAGCCATGGTATTCACAGAAAGACAGGCAGACAGACAGACAGACAGACAGACAGCCCTGGTATTCACAGAAAGACAGGCAACCCTGGCAGGCAGGCAGGCAGGCAGACAGACAGACAGACAGACTAGTATTTAAGCAGAGCCAATAGTCCTGAGCGCATGTCCCTCTGTGTCTGAATGAATGTCCCGTTTGGCATTTAAAGCACCTTGGGCTCAGTCCCCCGACACACAGGGGAACAAGAGACGGTCTAGACAAGGCCAGTCCCCTGGGATCCACCGCCCACCAGCCTCTGTGTTCCAAATGGAACCCTATTCCCTATATAGTGCACTACTTTAGATCAAGGCCCTATAGAATCCTATTCCCTATACAGTGCACTACTTTAGACCAGAGCCCTATAGAACCCTATTCCCTATATAGTGCACAACTTTAGACCAGAGCCCTGTAGAACCCTATTCCCTATATAGAGCACTACTTTGGACCAGAGCCCTGTAGGGAGGAGGAGGAGAGAATATAGGAACAACAGTAATTATCACAACTACCTACCTTTTACACCTCCTGGACCACACACACACACACACACACACATACACACACACACACAAACAGACACACACACACACACACACACACAAAGAGACTCACACACACAGACTCACACATACAAACAGACACACACACACACACACACACACACACACACACACACACACACACACACACACACACACACACACACACACACACACACACAAAGAGACTCACACACACACACACACACACACACACACATACACACACACACACACACACACTCTCTTCCAGAAAGCCTCAGAGAACAGATCCTAATTGACAGATTGTTTTCCTAAGCTATGGGTGTTCAAGACTATTTAAATGCCAACTGTTGCCCAGGGCAACCAGAATGCTTTTCTTCTACCCCCTGAATGGACCAATAAGAAGCTCCGTACACACAGCCATTCTCCTGGTGTTATTGATCAGTCTTCTCCCACCACCAGTTCTGTGTTTGATGAAATGCTTTAGTGTACGGTTGGGTTTCCCTGCTTGTTTTGCTGGTCGTGGTTTATTCATCTTATCTATGGGATTGGTTCTTTAGTATCTGGTTGTGTTTCCCTGCTTGTTTTGCTGGTCGTGGTTTATTCATCTTATCTATGGGATTGGTTCTTTAGTATCTGGTTGTTTTTCCCTGCTTGTTTTGCTGGTCGTGGTTTATTCATCTTATCTATGGGATTGGTTCTTTAGTATCTGGTTGTTTTTCCCTGCTTGTTTTGCTGGTCGTGGTTTATTCATCTTATCTATGGGATTGGTTCTTTAGTATCTGGTAGTCTTTCCCTGCTTGTTTTGCTGGTTGTGGTATATCTATGGGATTGGTTCTTTAGTATCTGGTTGTTTCCACCTGCTTGTTTTGCTGGTTGTGGTATATCTATGGGATTGGTTCTTTAGTATCTGGTTGTATTTCCCTGCTTGTTTTGCTGGTCGTGGTATATCTATGGGATTGGTTCTTTAGTATCTGGTTGTTTCCACCTGCTTGTTTTGCTGGTCTTGGTATATCTATGGGATTGGTTCTTTAGTATCTGGTTGTTTCCACCTGCTTGTTTTGCTGGTCGTGGTATATCTATTGGATTGGTTCTTTAGTATCTGTTTGTTTTTCCCTGCTTGTTTTGCTGGTCGTGGTATATCTATGGGATTGGTTCTTTAGTATCTGGTTGTGTTTCCCTGCTTGTTTTGCTGGTCGTGGTATATCTATTGGATTGGTTCTTTAGTATCTGTTTGTTTTTCCCTGCTTGTTTTGCTGGTCGTGGTATATCTATGGGATTGGTTCTTTAGTATCCGGTTGTTTTTCCCTGCTTGTTTTGCTGTTAGTGGTATATCTATGGGATTGGTTATTTAGTATCTGGTTGATTCCACCCGCTTGTTTTGCTGGTCATAGTTTATCTATGGGATTGGTTCTTTAATATCTGGGTGTTTCCACCTGCTTGTTTTGCTGGTCGTGGTGTATTCATCTTATCTATGGGATTGGTTCTTTAGTATCTGGTTGTTTTTCACTGCTTGTTTTGCTGGTCGTGGTTTATCTATGGGATTGGTTCTTTAGTATCTGGTTGTTTCCACCTGCTTGTTTTGCTGGTCGTGGTATATCTATGGGATTGGTTCTTTAGTATCTAGTTGTTTTTCCCTGCTTGTTTTGCTGGCCGTGGTATATTCATCTTATCTATGGGATTGGTTCGTTAGTATCTGGTTGTGTTTCCCCGCTTGTTTTGCTGGTCGTGGTATATCTATGGGATTGGTTCGTTAGTATCTGGTTGTTTTTCCCTGCTTGTTTTGCTGGTTGTGGTATATCTATGGGATTGGTTCTTTAGTATCTGGTTGTTTCCACCTGCTTGTTTTGCTGGTCGTGGTATATCTATGCGATTGGTTCGTTAGTATCTGGTTGTTTTTCCCTGCTTGTTTTGCTGGTCGTGGTATATCTAGGGGATTGGTTCTTTAGTATCTGGTTGTTTTTCCCTGCTTGTTTTTCTGGTCGTGGTATATTCATCATATTTATGGATTGGTTCTTTAGTATCTTGTTGTTTTTCCCTGCTTGTTTTGCCGGTTGTGGTATATCTATGGGATTGGTTTTATTGGTAATCCCATAGATCTCAATCCCATAGATTGTTTTGTTTGGTCGTGGTTTATTAATCATATATATGGGATTGGTTCTTTAGTATCTGGTTGTTTCCCCTGCTTGTTTTGCTGGTTGTGGTTTATACACCTTATCTATGGGATTGGTTTCATTAGGCTAATGAGGCAATGCTAGGTCACAGTCCATGCACACAGCAACTTGTTGTCCCAAAATAGCACCCTATTGCCTATATAGTACCCTACTTTTTTACCAGGGCCCGTAGTGAATCCCATAAGGCTCTGGTAAAAGAAGTGCACTTACATGGGGAATAGGGTTCCATTTGACCCTCAATCTCACCCTCTACTTACACACAGTAGCACTAGACAATAGTGCCAACAGAAAGCCCCAGCTCCAAACTCATGATCATTTCATGAACGCCTAAAGGCATCGTTTCAGGCGGTGGACAAACATACATATTAATTAACCCACCAGGGAGAAAGGGGTGATGTGTGAGAAACCTCTCCACCAATCGGGCTGCTTTATCTCCGTCTTAAAAAAGGAAGGAAGGACGGAGAGCTGGTCAGAATCCGTAATGTGTTCTAGAATGACGCACCAGAACTTCAAACGGTAGAGGACCTCTCACACCAGCTAACTAACGGCTCTTCTTGCTCATGTCGACGGGGGAGGATGGTTGAAGTGGTTTTGGTTGGCGGATGTCAGATTTGGACTTGTGTTATTTATTTTATGTGTCGAAATTATACGTTTTTTTTTTAATATAAAGTCTCCAGTCTTCAAGGAGAAGCACATTTCTCAGATGCCTTGTTTTGACTCAACGCCAGGCTGCCTAGAATTCAGATATTCACGTTTCAGTTCGGCGTTCGTCCCAAATGGTACCCTATTCTCTATTTGGTGCACTACTTTTGAAAAGGACTCTGGTCCAAAGTAGTGCATTAACCAATGTTCGCTGATAGAACTAATTACAGTAAAGCAATGTTCTCTGATATAACTAATTACAGTAAACCAATGTTCTCTGATATAACTAATTACAGTAAACCAATGTTCCCTGATAGAACTAATTACAGTAAACCAATGTTCCCTGATAGAACTGATTACAGTAAACCAACGTTCCCTGATAGAACTAATTACAGTAAAGCAATGTTCTCTGATATAACTAATTACAGTAAAGCAATGTTCTCTGATATAACTAATTACAGTAAACCAATGTTCTCTGATAGAACTGATTACAGTAAACCAACGTTCCCTGATAGAACTAATTACAGTAAACCAATGTTCCCTGATATAACTAATTACAGTAAACCAATGTTCCCTGATAGAACTAATTACAGTAAACCAATGTTCTCTAATATAACTAATTACAGTAAACCCGTTGTTCTCTGATTCAACTGATTTCAGTTTTCCAACGTTTCTAACAAAAGCTTAACCAATGACTGTCACCAGCCACAACAGTCCCGGCTCCCCCCGTCTCACCCCGTCTCCCCCCGTCTCCCCCCGTCTCCCCCCGTCTCACCCCGTCTCCCTGATCACACATCAGATCAACATCACTCAAAAGGCTCTGGTGGAAATGAGGGATGCTAGATGTCTCGCTGCCTAATTCTCCGTCTCCCCGTCTCCCCCCGTCTCCCCCCGTCTCATCCCGTCTCCCCCCGTCTCACCCCGTCTCCCCCCGTCTCACCCCGTCTCACCCCGTCTCCCCCCGTCTCACCCCGTCTCCCTGATCACACATCAGATCAACATCACTCAAAGGCTCTGGTGGAAATGAGGGATGCTAGATGTCTCGCTGCCTAATTCTCCGTCTCCTACACATTATCAATCTGATGAAAACCCTCCATTCTTCTGCAATGCAGAGCATCCTTTGTAGAGCAGGACAAGACCGTGTTAAGCCAGAAGTGTGTGTGTTAGATTGTTTCTGTGTGTGTGTGTGTGTCGGTGCACATGTGTGCTATCCATTATTGAGCCTACAATATGATTGTGTGTCTCGCTCTCTCTCTCTCTCTCTCTCTCTCTCTTTCTATCTCCCTCTCTCCATCTCTCACACACCCCTCTCTCTCTCTCCCCCTCTCTCTCTCTCTCTGTCTCTCTCTCTCCCCCACTCCCTCCATTTCTCCACTTCTCACCCCCCTCTCTCTCTCTATCACTCTCTCTCCCCCACTCCCTCCCACTCTCCATCTCTCACTCCCCTTGTCATTCTCCCGCTCTCTTACCTGCCACACACACACACACACACACACACACACACACACACACACACACACACACACACACACACACACACACACACACACACACACACACACACACACACACACACACACACAGACAGACAGACAGACACACACCTGCCACACACCTTCCTCCTACACACCAGCCAGTGTCGGTTCACCTAGACCTGTCAGCTAAGAGTGATGGATGCCAGACCAACTGTGGAATACTGAGTGGGCTGTGGCCAGCAGTTGTCCTTCTGATTTCTCATTATGCCCTGTCCCCCAATATTCTCACTGTGTTCAAATGAAATGACCACCTCCCACTAGATAAAGACACGTTGGCCTGTGTCCCAAATGGAATTCTAATCGCCCACTACTTTTGACTGGGGCCCACAGGGACACAACGCTGAAATGACCACCTCCCACTAGATGAAGACACGTTGGCTTGTGTCTCAAATGGAATTATATTCCCTTTTTGACTAGGTCCCATAGGGACACAATACAGAAATGCTAAAAAGGTAAAAAAAAAAACTAGCTAGAAAACTAGCTGTGATTGGCAGAGAGGTTTGGAACTCTCAATCTTATTGGTCTATGAACTCATCTTCACCATTGGTGATGTCACCAGGACTCCATCCTACAAAAAAACACGCTGAAATGTCAGCATTTTACACTAAAAGGGCATTATCATAATTTCTTACAATTTCAGAGGATGTTCAAACAGAGTGTGGAAAAAAAATATATAAAACACAGGAAAAAAACTGTTTTTGACAGGAGTGGGCCTTTAATACCTCCCTTCACTGTCTCTGCACCTCTTCGAATGCACTATAGGCAGTATGCCTGGAAACTGGGAAGGGGGTTTCAACATATCTTCACATGAATCCTATAGGCAGTATGCCTGGAAACTGGGCAGGGGGTTTCAACATATCTTCACATGAATCTTATAGGCAGTATGCCTGGAAACTGGGCAGGGGGTTTCAACATATCTTCACATGAATCCTATAGGCAGTATGCCTGGAAACTGGGCAGGGGGGTTCAACATATCTTCACATGAATCCTATAGGCAGTATGCCTGGAAACTGGGCAGGGGGTTTCAACATATCTTCACATGAATCCTATAGGCAGTATGCCTGGAAACTGGGCAGGGGGTTTCAACATATCTTCACATGAATCCTATAGGCAGTATGCCTGGAAACTGGGCAGGGGGTTTCAACATATCTTCACATTAATCTTATAGGCAGTATGCCTGGAAACTGGGAAGGGGGTTTCAACATATCTTCACATGAATCCTATAGGCAGTATGCCTGGAAACTGGGCAGGGGGTTTCAACATATCTTCACATGAATCTTATAGGCAGTATGCCTGGAAACTGGGCAGGGGGTTTCAACATATCTTCACATGAATCCTATAGGCAGTATGCCTGGAAACTGGGCAGGGGGGTTCAACATATCTTCACATGAATCCTATAGGCAGTATGCCTGGAAACTGGGCAGGGGGTTTCAACATATCTTCACATGAATCCTATAGGCAGTATGCCTGGAAACTGGGCAGGGGGTTTCAACATATCTTCACATTAATCTTATAGGCAGTATGCCTGGAAACTGGGCAGGGGGGTTTCAACATATCTTCACATGAATCTTATAGGCAGTATGCCTGGAAACTGGGCAGGGGGTTTCAACATATCTTCACATGAATCTTATAGGCAGTATGCATGGAAACTGGGCAGGGGGTTTCAACATATCTTCACATGAATCTTATAGGCAGTATGCCTGGAAACTGGGCAGGGGGTTTCAACATATCTTCACATGAATCCTATAGGCAGTATGCCTGGAAACTGGGCAGGGGGGTTTCAACATATCTTCACATGAATCCTATAGGCAGTATGCCTGGAAACTGGGCAGGGGGTTCAACATATCTTCACATGAATCCTATAGGCAGTATGCCTGGAAACTGGGCAGGGGGTTCAACATATCTTCACATGTATCCTATAGGCAGTATGCCTGGAAACTGGGCAGGGGGTTCAACATATCTTCACAAGAATCCTATAGGCAGTATGCCTGGAAACTGGGCAGGGGGTTCAACATATCTTCACATGAATCCTATAGGCAGTATGCCTGGAAACTGGGCAGGGGGTTCAACATATCTTCACAAAAATCCTATAGGCAGTATGCCTGGAAACTGGGCAGGGGGTTCAACATATCTTCACATGAATCCTATAGGCAGTATGCCTGGAAACTGGGCAGGGGAGTTCAACATAACTCCAAATGATCCCTGAACAATCTATTACAGAACCTGTTTACAATCCAGCTTCAATCCAAATGATCCCTGAACAATCTATTACAGAACCTGTTTACAATCCAGCTTCAATCCAAATGATCCCTGAACAATCTATTACAGAACCTGTTTACAATCCAGCTTCAATCCAAATGATCCCTGAACAATCTATTACAGAACCTGTTTATAATCCAGCTTCAATCCAAATGATCCCTGAACAATCTATTACAGAACCTGTTCATAATCCAGCTTCAATCCAAATGATCCATGAACAATCTATTACAGAACTTGTTTATAATCCAGCTTCAATCCAAATGATCCCTGAACAATCTATTACAGAACCTGTTTACAATCCAGCTTCAATCCAAATGATCCCTGAACAATCTATTACAGAACCTGTTTACAATCCAGCTTCAATCCAAATGATCCCTGAACAATCTATTACAGAACCTGTTTATAATCCAACTTCAATCCAAATGATCCCTGAACAATCTATTACAGAACCTGTTTATAATCCAGCTTCAATCCAAATGATCCCTGAACAATCTATTACAGAACCTGTTTATAATCCAGCTTCAATCCAAATGATCCCTGAACAATCTATTACAGAACCTGTTCATAATCCAGCTTCAATCCAAATGATCCATGAACAATCTATTACAGAACCTGTTCATAATCCAGCTTCAATCCAAATGATCCATGAACAATCTATTACAGAACCTGTTCATAATCCAGCTTCAATCCAAATGATCCCTGAACAATCTATTACAGAACCTGTTTATAATCCAACTTCAATCCAAATGATCCCTGAACAATCTATTACAGAACCTGTTTATAATCAAGCTTCAATCCAAATGATCCCTGAACAATCTATTACAGAACCTGTTTATAATCCAGCTTCAATCCAAATGATCCCTGAACAATCTATTACAGAACCTGTTCATAATCCAGCTTCAATCCAAATGATCCCTGAACAATCTATTACAGAACCTGTTCATAATCCAGCTTCAATCCAAATGATCCATGAACAATCTAATACAGAACCTGTTTACAATCCAGCTTCAATCCAAATGATCCCTGAACAATCTATTACAGAACCTGTTCATAATCCAGCTTCAATCCAAATGATCCCTGAACAATCTATTACAGAACCTGTTTATAATCCAACTTCAATCTAAATGATCCCTGAACAATCTATTACAGAACCTGTTTATAATCCAGCTTCAATCCAAATGATCCCTGAACAATCTATTACAGAACCTGTTTACCATCCAGCTTCAATCCAAATGATCCCTGAACAATCTATTACAGAACCTGTTTACAATCCAGCTTCAATCCAAATGATCCCTGAACAATCTATTACAGAACCTGTTTACCATCCAGCTTCAATCCAAATGATCCCTGAACAATCTATTACAGAACCTGTTTACAATCCAGCTTCAATCCAAATGATCCCTGAACAATCTATTACAGAACCTGTTTACAATCCAGCTTCAATCCAAATGATCCCTGAACAATCTATTACAGAACCTGTTTACAATCCAGCTTCAATCCAAATGATCCCTGAACAATCTATTACAGAACCTGTTTACCATCCAGCTTCAATCCAAATGATCCCTGAACAATCTATTACAGAACCTGTTTACAATCCAGCTTCAATCTAAATGATCCCTGAACAATCTATTACAGAACCTGTTTACAATCCAGCTTCAATCCAAATGATCCCTGAACAATCTATTACAGAACCTGTTTACCATCCAGCTTCAATCCAAATGATCCCTGAACAATCTATTACAGAACCTGTTTACAATCCAGCTTCAATCCAAATGATCCCTGAACAATCTATTACAGAACCTGTTTACAATCCAGCTTCAATCCAAATGATCCCTGAACAATCTATTACAGAACCTGTTTACAATCCAGCTTCAATCCAAATGATCCCTGAACAATCTATTACAGAACCTGTTTACCATCCAGCTTCAATCCAAATGATCCCTGAACAATCTATTACAGAACCTGTTTACAATCCAGCTTCAATCTAAATGATCCCTGAACAATCTATTACAGAACCTGTTTTACAATCCAGCTTCAATCCAAATGATCCCTGAACAATCTATTACAGAACCTGTTTACAATCCAGGTTCAATCCAACATTCCAAAAGCACAACACAACAGTCAACTGAATAGAACTGAAATGATGTCACTGGGGTTCTACTGCTTCTGGCACCCTATTCCCTATTGGCCCTGGTTGAAAGTAGTGCACTGTAAAGGTAATAGGGTGTGATTTGGTAACGTAGCCTCAGTCTTTTGGCAAACAGTACTCATCCCAGGCAGGTAGGCGGGCAGGCAGGCAGGCGGGCAGGCGGGCAGGCAGGCGGGCGGGCAGGCGGGCATGCGTGAGTGGGCAAGGCTAGGCCAAGGTAAAGAGAAACTAGGCTTTAACGTCGAGGCCTGGGAGAGAAATATAAGTCAAATATATGAGCTGCCACTTTAATGTATCTTCATTTACTCAGAATGAGTCTCATTGGTGTTAAATACACTTCACTATAACTGGCTTTAATATGTACTTCTACTATTGAGGTATATCTCTCTTCTCCTGCTATCTGATTCTTCTTGTTCTAGTTATTGTTCTCGCTCTCTCTCTCTCTCTCACTCTCTCTCTCTCTCTCTTTCTCTCTCTCTCTCTGTCTCTGTCTGTCTGTCTCTGTCTCTGTCTGTCTCTCTCTCTGTCTCTCTCTCTGTCTCTCTGTCTCTCTCGCTCTCTCTCTCTCTCT
Organism: Oncorhynchus mykiss; assembly: GCF_057628025.1. Lineage (NCBI taxonomy): Eukaryota > Metazoa > Chordata > Actinopteri > Salmoniformes > Salmonidae > Oncorhynchus > Oncorhynchus mykiss. The sequence continues at coordinate 8,250,401 of NC_143039.1, read as the reverse complement.
CTCTCTCTCTTTCTCTCTCTCTCTCTGTCTCTGTCTGTATGTCTCTGTCTCTGTCTGTCTTTCTCTCTGTCTCTCTCTCTGTCTCTCTGTCTCTCTCTCTCTCTCTCTCTGTCTCTCTCTGTCTCTTTCTCTGTCTCTCAATTCAATTTCATTCAATTCAAGGGGCTTTATTGGCATGGGAAACATGTTAGCATTGCCAAAGCAAGTCTCTCTCTGTCTCTCTCTCTGTCTCTCTCTCTCTCTCTGCATCTCCCTCTCTCTCTCTCTGCATCTCTCTCTCTGTGTCTCTCTGTCTCTCTGTCTCTCTGTGTTTTTGTCTCTCTCTCTCTGTCGCTCTCTGTCTCTCTCTCTGTCTCTCTCTCTCTCTCTGTCTCTCTCTCTCTCTCTCTCTGTCTCTCTGTCTCTCTCTCTGTCTCTCTCTCTCTCTCTGTCTCTCTCTGTCTGTCTCTCTCTCTGTCTCTCTCTCTCTCTCTCTGTCTCTCTGTCTCTCTCTGTCTGTCTCTCTCTCTGTCTCTCTCTCTCCCTTTCTTGCTTTCTTCTTTATTGTAGGTGGTAAAGAAGGTCAATTTGTAATATGTTCTGTAAAGAAATCTAACACCTCCCACACAAAACATTCCCATACACACTGCATCTTAATGCTGAGTTGCTCCTGTTTGAATGGCCGTCTATTCACTGACATTGCATTGCAGTAGAGGTGCTAGCTGAATGTTATCTGTCCAGCCCAGAGGGGACCTTGACAGCCATTGAGAAGCTATGGAGCTACGGAGAATCTATCAGCTATATTAGGCTAATTCATGTTAACAATTAACATCGTGCAATTAGTAAAGCTACACATAATACCCAATGTAAATATCCTAAATGGAAAGAGGTTGAGACGGGGTGAGACGGGGTGAGACGGGGTGAGACGGGGGGAGACGGGGTGAGACGGGGTGAGACGGGGGGGGACGGGGGGAGACGGGGTGAGACGGGTGAGACGGGGGGAGACGGGGTTCGACGGGGTGAGACGGGGGGAGACGGGGTGAGACGGGGTGAGACGGGGCGAGACGGGGTGAGACGGGGGGAGACGGGGTGAGACGGGATGAGATGGGGTGAGACGGGGGAGACGGGGTGAGACGGGGTGAGACGGGGGAGACGGGGTGAGACGGGATGAGACGGGGGAGACGGGGGGAGACGGGGGGAGACGGGGGGAGACGGGGTGAGACGGGGGAGACGGGATGAGACGGGGTGAGACGGGGTGAGACGGGGGGAGACGGGGGGAGACGGGGTGAGACGGGGTGAGACGGGGGGAGACGGGGTGAGACGGAATGAGACGGGGTGAGACGGGGTGAGACGGGGGGAGACGGGGTGAGACGGGATGAGACGGGGTGAGACGGGGTGAGACGGGGGGAGACGGGGTGAGACGGGGTGAGACGGGGGGAGACGGGGTGAGACGGGGGGAGACGGGGTGAGACGGGATGAGACGGGATGAGACGGGGTGAGACGGGGTGAGACGGGGGGAGACGGGGTGAGACGGGGTGAGACGGGGGGAGACGGGGTGAGACGGGATGAGACGGGGTGAGACGGGGTGATACGGGGGGAGACGGGGTGAGACGGGGTGAGACGGGGGTAAACTCAATATTGTTTCATTCAGAGATAACAGCACGTGATCCCATCCACGCAAAACATCTCTTTGCTGACAGCCTATTTTATATATATTTTCATTAAAAGTAGTGGTTTCTTCACCTTCATCATCATAAATACTGTTTTATTCAGTTAAACTGTCTGCCGTGCAAAATCTCAGCCTTGTTGCTGAGGAGTTGGATTAAAAATGGAATCACCGAGTGTCTGAGTCACTGTCACCTAACAGCAGCAGCAGCAACAGAATTCCACAGCGGTAAGCAACAAATGGGATCTGCAAGCTGCTCAGTGATCTCTGGGTGGCATTGGGGATTAGCCGGTAGTGCCAGAGGGTAGGGAGGGGCGAGGAGGGCTGAGGAAAGGAGGTACGGTGGCCCAGGAGGTCTAATCTCATTGTTCAGTACCCCTGGGTCCATGGCTATATGGAACGGAGCTGGGACGTGTCCCAAATGAGAGAATGAGACAGAGACAGGGAGAGAGCGATAGAGGGAGAGCTTGGGTATATGCATATAGGGAATAGGGTAATGTAGGGGACTATAAAGAGAATAGAGTGCCATTTGGGAGACAGACTGAACTGGTGATAGACAACCCCACCCAGTTTAATCAGTAGGCTGTGTTGAGTTATCTGAGGACTCCCACCCAGTTTAACCAGTAGGCTGTGTTGCGTTATCTGATGACCACCACCCAGTTTAACCAGTAGGCTGTGTTGAGTTATCTGAGGACCACCACCCAGTTTAACCAGTAGGCTGTGTTGAGTTATCTGAGGACTCCCACCCAGTTTAACCAGTAGGCTGTGGTGAGTTATCTGAGGACCACTACCCAGTTTAACCAGTGGGCTGTGTTGAGTTATCTGAGGACCTCCACACAGTTTAACCAGTAGGCTGTGTTGAGTTATCTGATGACTCCCACCCAGTTTAACCAGTAGGCTGTGTTGAGTTACTGGACAGACGTTCACATCAACACCTTCCCAATCCTGATGAGGTATCACCCTGCACAGCATACGCTGAGAGAGGGGGAGGACAGAGGGAGGAGAGGAGGGAGAAGTGGAGGGAGGAAAGGGGGAGGAGAGAGAAGAGTAGAGGGAGGAGAGGAGGGAGAAGTGGAGGGAGGAAAGGAGAGGAGAAAGAAGAGTAGAGGAGGGAGGAGAGGAGGGATGAGAGGAGAGGAGGGATGAGTGGCCTTGGGAGAAGAGGAGGGAGGAGAGTAGAGGAGGGAGAAGAGGAGGGAGGAGAGGAGAGGAGGGATGAGTAGCCTTGGGAAGAGAGGAGGGAGGGAGGGATGGTGAGAGGGAGGGAGGAATTACTGGCCTTGGGAAGAGAGGAGGGAGGGAGGGATGACTGGCCTTGGGAAGAGAGGAGGGACAAGAGGAGAGGAGAGGAGAGGAGAGGAGAGGGTATACAGTTCCATGCAGGCCTCGGTGGACCGCCTGAAGCCTGAAGCGTTGGCACGGTGACGAGGAGAAGAAGACCTCTGCCAAACGTCGGCTTGATTCTGAATATCAACTGTCAATCAGCCCCGCTCTCAGACATAATGAGTGACATTTAAATCCACGGCTGGTGAATTATAAATGATATTTTCTCCAGTGCAACACGTGAAGGTGTTCGCTGAATAACCGTGCTTTCATTCTTCACGCCCTTCTTCTTCTTCTCAGAGCAGGATCGCCACGGCTGTGTCCCGGGCAGCGAGCAGTGTTGCTTCTGTCAATCAAAGTGCCGGTATTGCTGTTAATTTGGTCCTCACTGAAAAGGTGTGAAATAGGCCTTTTTAAGTCACAATGGGTTTTCAGGGAGACAGATATCATGGATGGAAATAGCTGACAGTTTGTGTATCACAAACGGCACCCTAATCCCTATATAGTGCACTAGCATTGACCAGGGCTGGCACCCTATTCCCTATATAGTCCACTACAATTGACCAGGGCTGGCAACCTATTCCCTATATAGTCCACTGCCATTGACCAGGGCTGGCACCCTATTCCCTATATAGTGCACTACCATTGACCAGGGCTGGCACCCTATTCCCTATATAGTCCACTACAATTGACCAGGGCTGGCACCCTATTCCCTATATAGTGCACTAGCATTGACCAGGGCTGGCACCCTATTCCCTATATAGTCCACTACAATTGACCAGGGCTGGCACCCTATTCCCTAATATAGTGCATTACAATTGACCAGGGCTGGCACCCTATTCCCTACATAGTCCACTACCATTGACCAGGGCCCATAGTTGCACTACCGGAGAACAGGAAGGTAGGGAACGAGGTGCCATGTTGGGACGGAGCCTAGGTCTTGACAGGAGCTGTGAATCTGTTTCCTCAACATATGTTTTCAGTTGTCCTGGTTTTAACTTCCTTTCCCCACTCTTATCTCCTCTCCTCCTCTTCATCTCCACCTTCATCACTCATATCTCCTCTCCTCCTCTTCCTCTCCACCTTCATCACTCATATCTCCTCTCCTCCTCTTCATCTCCACCTTCATCACTCATATCTCCTCTCCTCCTCTTCCTCTCTACCTTCATCACTCATATCTCCTCTCTTCCTCTTCATCTCCACCTTCATCACTCATATCTCCTCTCCTCCTCTTCCTCTCTACCTTCATCACTCATATCTCCTCTCTTCCTCTTCCTCTCCACCTTCATCACTCATATCTCCTCTCCTCCTCTTCCTCTCCACCTTCATCACTCATATCTCCTCTCCTCCTCTTCCTCTCCACCTTCATCACTCATATCTCCTCTCCTCCTCTTCCTCTCCACCTTCATCACTCATATCTCCTCTCCTCCTCTTCCTCTCCACCTTCATCACTCATATCTCCTCTCCTCCTCTTCCTCTCCACCTTCATCACTCATCTCCTCTCCTCCTCTTCCTCTCCACGATCATCACTCATATCTCCTCTCCTCCTCTTCCTCTCCACCATCATCACTCATATCCCCTCCTCTTCCTCTCCACCTTCATCACTCATATCCCCTCCTCTTCCTCTCCACCTTCATCACTCATATCCCCTCCTCTTCTTCTCCACCTTCATCACGCATATCTCCTCCTCTTCCTCTCCATCTTCATCACTCATATCTCCTCCTCTTCCTCTTCCTCTCCATCTTCATCACTCATATCTCCTCCTCTTCCTCTTCCTCTCCTCTCTCCACCATCTTCTCTTCATATCTACTCCTCTTCCTCTCCTCTCTACACTATCTTTTCTTCATATCTCCTCCTCTTCCTCTTCCTCTCCTCTCTCCACCATCTTCTCTTCATATCTACTCCTCTTCCTCTCCTCTCTACACTATCTTCTCTTCATATCTCCTCCTCTTCCTCTCCTCTCTCCACCATCTTCTCTTTACACCTCCTCTGTAACACGTCCCTTTTGACAGTTTCTCGTTCTTATTTTATGTGTGTGTGTGTGTGTGTGTGTGCGTGTGTGTGTGTGCGTGCATGCGTGTGTGTGTGTCCCTCCCCAGCATGCCGTGCTGCCTCGGTGTGATTACTTCTCACCTTGTCTCCACCTGTCATCCCCCCATCTGTCTCATCCTCTCCTTTAATAGAGGCCTTCAATAGAGGCCTCAGACACAATCGACACCCTCAATTATCTCCACATGTGGACAGATACAATCACTTTAGTTTTTTAGGTTTGTTTGTCTAAGTTTGTTTGTTTTACTTTGTATTTCAAAGTATTTCATGAAACAAACGAGACTACACTTTTTTCTTTACTGGTAATTCATATTATTTACAAACTCTCCCCCTCTGTCTCTCTGTCTCTGTCTCTCTCTCTGTCTATCTCTCTCTGTCTCCCTCTCTCCCTCTCTCCCCCTCTCCCCCTCTCACTGTCTCTGTCTGTCTCTCTCTGTCTCTCTCTCTGTCTATCTCTCTCTGTCTCCCTCTGTTCCGCTCTCCCCCTCTCTCTGTCTCTCTCTGCTCTCTCCCTTTCTCCCTCTCTCCCCCTCTCCCTCTCTCTCTGTCTCTCTCTCTCTCTGTCTCTCTCTGTCTCTCTCTCTGTCTCGCTATGTTTCTCTCTCTCTGTCTCTCTCTGTCTCTCTCTGTCTCTCTCTGTCTCTCTCTCTGTCTCTCTCTCTCTGTCTCTCTCTGTCTCTCTCTTGGTCTCTCTCTGTTTCTCTCTCTCTCTGTCTCTCCCTGACTCTCTCGGTCTCTCTCTGTCTCTCTATCTGTCTCTCTCTCTCTGTCTTTCTCTGTGTCTCTCTGTCTCTCTCTCTGTCTCTCTCTCTCTCTCTCTCTGTCTCTCTCTCTCTGTCTCTCTCTGTTTCGCTCTGTCTCTCCCTGTCTCTCTCTGTCTCTTTGGCATCTCAGGAGCTCTATTAAGCAGAGCCACTCTCTCACACACAGAGAGAGAAAGAGAGAGAGACGCTGATCCCCAGCACAGCAGTAGCCCACATGGTCTGGATTAGTGACTATCTCAGGGCTCAGCATCCCAGATCAGTTCATTGAAGGGTTAAGGTGAAGGCTTTCTCCCTTTAAAAGAGATTCCTCTTTCTTAAAAAGAGACTTTACTCTCGCGCCACGGCGGTGTTAACGGGCCCTATTCAGCCAAGGAACTTTACAGCAAAGATAACCCCTTTAAGTTGCTGGCTCAACACACGCAGGCAGAGAGAGAGAGGGAGAGAGACAGAGAGAGAGATAGATAGAGAGAGAGAGAGAGAGAGACAGAGAGAGAGAGAGAGAGACAGAGAGAGAGAGAGAGAGAGAGAGAGACAGAGACAGAGACAGATAGAGAGAGACAGAGAGAGAGAGAGAGAGAGAGAGACATTTCTCTGCAGAGTCAAAGAAAAGAACCAAGGACTCTCAGCTTTACTATCATAGCACACAGTCACACTAGAAGTCAACTCTCTAGACCCAGTGAGAGGATTGGAGAGCCTGATTTGCTGCCTGCTACATGAGAGAATACGTGGAATGTTTAACTGTGACTTCCAGCCTCACAGTGATAGAGATAAACCAGCACCAAATACACTAGATGCTATAGTCACAGTGTTGGCTGTAACTCAGCTCTACCAGCACCAATTTCACTAGATACTATAGTCACAGTGTTGGCTGTAACTCAGCTCTACCAGCACCAATTACACTAGATACTATAGTCACAGTGTTGGCTGTAACTCATCTAAACCAGCACCAAATACACTAGATATTATAGTCACAGTGTTGGCTGTAACTCAGCTACACCAGCACCAAATACACTAGATATTATAGACACAGTGTTGGCTGTAACTCAGCTATTTATTGTGATGTGATATGATGGCTTTTACTTCAGGGAGATCCTCTGAACTCTCCCCTTAATATCCATCTACTCGTTGGACCATAGAAAATACCGGAATTACCATATTGATCAAACATCACAGCAGTGCAGAGAAATGACTGTAGTACACTCTAACCAGGATGTGGTTTCTCTCTGTGCAGAGAAATGACTGTAGTACACTCTAACCAGGATGTGGTTTCTCTCTGTGCAGAGAAATGACTGTAGTACACTCTAACCAGGATGTGGTTTCTCTCTGTGTAGAGAAATTACTTTAGTACACTCTAACCAGGATGTGGTTTCTCTCTGTGCAGAGAAATGACTGTAGTACACTCTAACCAGGATGTGGTTTCTCTCTGTGCAGAGAAATGACTGTAGTACACTCTAACCAAGGATGTGGTTTCTCTCTGTGCAGAGAAATGACTGTAGTACACTCTAACCAGGATGTGGTTTCTCTCTGTGCAGAGAAATGATTGTAGTACACTCTAACAAGGATGTGGTTTCTCTCTGTGCAGAGAAATGACTGTAGTACACTCTAACCCAGGATGTGGTTTCTCTCTGTGCAGAGAAATGACTGTAGTACACTCTAACCAGGATGTGGTTTCTCTCTGTGCAGAGAAATGACTGTAGTACACTCTAACCAGGATGTGGTTTCTCTCTGTGCAGAGAAATGACTGTAGTACACTCTAACCAGGATGTGGTTTCTCTCTGTGCAGAGAAATGACTGTAGTACACTCTAACCAGGATGTGGTTTCTCTCTGTGCAGAGAAATGACTGTAGTACACTCTAACCAGGATGTGGTTTCTCTCTGTGCAGAGAAATGACTGTAGTACACTCTAACCAGGATGTGGTTTCTCTCTGTCCAGAGAAATGACTGTAGTACACTCTAACCAGGATGTGGTTTCTCTCTGTGCAGAGAAATGACTGTAGTACACTCTAACCAGGATGTGGTTTCTCTCTGTGCAGAGAAATGACTGTAGTACACTCTAACCAGGATGTGGTTTCTCTCTGTGCAGAGAAATGACTGTAGTACACTCTAACCAGGATGTGGTT
>NC_143039.1:8220000-8237500 GCF_057628025.1 Oncorhynchus mykiss | reverse complement strand
CAACTAGTTCCTCAACGGATGAATGGCTGTGTTCCAAACGAAACAACTAGTTCCTCGACGGATGAATGGCTGTGTTCCAAACGAAACAACTTGTTCCTCAACGGATGAATGGCTGTGTTCCAAACGAAACAACTAGTTCCTCAACGGATGAATGGCTGTGTTCCAAACGAAACAACTAGTTCCTCAACGGATGAATGGCTGTGTTCCAAACGAAACAACTAGTTCCTCAACGGATGAATGGCTGTGTTCCAAACGAAACAACTAGTTCCTCAACGGATGAATGCTGTGTTCCAAACAAAACAACTAGTTCCTCAACGGATGAATGGCTGTGTTCCAAACGAAACAACTAGTTCCTCAATGGATGCATGGCTGTGTTCCAAACGAAACAACTAGTTCCTCGACGGAACAGCTAGGAGAGCTTGGGAAAAAAAACTCATAGTTGAAGACTCTTGTTTGAGTCATAAAAGTGAATTGAAATTGCTTAGGAACTGTGCACACTTTGGAGAGTTGTGGCCACTTAAAGACACCAGTTAGTCCTCTCACTGAAACACACAGTTTGGAGAGATGTGTTCAGTATTCATATACTGTAGCCTATTCTTATACTGTCGGCCTATTCATACACTGTAGACCTATTCCCACCAGTGTAATGAGTTAAACAAAGCAGTTAGTTTTGTAAATGTCATTTTATATGTTATTTAAAATGTATAATATGTTTAATTTAAGGATCTCTACAGGATCGGTGTCCCTCCCCACGGGAAGGTTAAGCTAACGTAGGCTAATGCGATTAGCATGACGTTGTAAGTAACATGAACATTTCCCAGTACATAGACAAATACGATATGGGCAGAAAGCTTAAATTCTCATTAATCTAACCGCACCGTCTAATTTACAGTAGCTATTATAGTGAAAGAATACCATGCTATTGTTTGAGGAGAGAGAGCACAGTTATGAACATGAACATGTATTAATTAACCAACTAGGCACATTTGGCCAGTCTTGATAAAACATTTTTTTAACAGATTTGCAATGGTTCATTGAATCAGTCTAGATATAGACTGATTCAATGAACCATTGCATATCTGTTAAAAAAATCCCAGCCCAGGCAAAATAGTCATACACTGCTGTCATCTAGTGGCCAAACCCTATATTTCGCCTGGGCTGGAATATTACAATATGGCCATCGTCTTGTATTTCAAAGACGATGGTACAATGTTTTTTTTTTTTTTTGTATAATCTTTTACCAGATCTAATGTGTTGAATTCTCCTACATTCATTTCACATTTCCACAAACTTAAAAGTGTTTACTGTCAAGGCAGTTAGATTTGGGGATGTCATTTTAGGTCCTGAGCTACAGGCAGTTAGATTTGGGGATGTCATTTTAGGTCCTGAGCTACAGGCAGTTAGATTTGGGGATGTCATTTTAGGTCCTGAGCTACAGGCAGTTAGATTTGGGGATGTCATTTTAGGTCCTGAGCTACAGGCAGTTAGATTTGGGGATGTCATTTTAGGTCCTGAGCTACAGGCAGTTAGATTTGGGGATGTCATTTTAGGTCCTGAGCTACAGGCAGTTAGATTTGGGGATGTCATTTTAGGTCCTGAGCTACAGGCAGTTAGATTTGGGGATGTCATTTTAGGTCCTGAGCTACAGGCAGTTAGATTTGGGGATGTCATTTTAGGTCCTGAGCTACAGGCAGTTAGATTTGGGGATGTCATTTTAGGTCCTGAGCTACAGGCAGTTAGATTTGGGGATGTCATTTTAGGTCCTGAGCTACAGGCAGTTAGATTTGGATGTCATGTCATTTTAGGTCCTGAGCTACAGGCAGTTAGATTTGGGAATGTCATTTTAGGTCCTGAGCTACAGGCAGTTAGATTTGGGGATGTCATTTTAGGTCCTGAGCTACAGGCAGTTAGATTTGGGGATGTCATTTTAGGTCCTGAGCTACAGGCAGTTAGATTTGGGGATGTCATTTTAGGTCCTGAGCTACAGGCAGTTAGATTTGGGGATGTCATTTTAGGTCCTGAGCTACAGGCAGTTAGATTTGGGGATGTCATTTTAGGTCCTGAGCTACAGGCAGTTAGATTTGGGGATGTCATTTTAGGTCCTGAGCTACAGGCAGTTAGATTTGGGGATGTCATTTTAGGTCCTGAGCTACAGGCAGTTAGATTTGGGGATGTCATTTTAGGTAAACATTTGAAAGAAAAAGAAAGGGGCGGATCCTTGAGACTAAACTCATTTTAACCAATCATTACTTTGCTATTGTCAATATTTGTAAGGATGACAGTTATGCTGAGACACCTGTATACTCACCTATAGGGAAATGGTCAAACCTCCGGCCAACATTGGGAATAGACCTGCTTAAATAACTGAAGGCCTCGTTCCTTCCCTAAAACTGGTTGGTAGGGTACAGTACAATTCAGTGGTGGCACTGTCAAGTTTAATTTACTGCTAGTGTGCTAAAAACCCAATTTATAAAATCCGGACCTTGAATGCAAACACTGTAACAAGACTTTTGAAATTGATTTATGATTTATTAATTGAACAAGGAAATGTACCAAACCTAAGCTGAAGCATTTCATAATTATGTCCCCCCCAAAAAAATCTACTTTGCATCGATTAGTAAGGTAAAACAATCTAAGAGCCCCTAAACTGGATCTGTGCCCACACCTTGGCCCCCCCCCGTTCATAATGCTCTGTAACACAACACTGCCTAAGAAGACTTTTTGGGGAACAAGAATTGATTCCATTCAACATCCTATTTTCCCTAAACCTTAACCCCAAACTCCTAACCCTAACCCTAACCTTAAACTCTAGCCTTAACCCAAAACTCCTAACCCTAACCTTAAACACTAACCTTAACCCAAAACTCCTAATTCTAACCCTAATTCTAAACCGTAACCCTAACCCTAAACACTAACCTTAACCCAAAACTCCTAATTCTAACCCTAATTCTAAACCGTAACCCTAACCCTAAACACTAACCTTAACCCAAAACTCCTAATTCTAACCATAATCTTAAACCTAACCCTAATTCTAACCCTAATCCTAACCCTAACCATTTTTCTAACCCTAATCTTAAACCTAACCCTAATTCTAACTAATCCTAACCCCAACCCTAATTCTAACCCCATCCCTAAACCTAAACGTTTATTTAGTTAGTTTGCACTAGTGTGTGTCTACTGAAACTACAGCAGCATGGTGTGTGTGGATAAAGTCTAGATGTTGTCATTTAACAGTTTTTTTGCATTACTAGTAATGAGGACAGGTGCTACCTAGCAGGTGTTATATCGAGACATGCGTTGATATACGAAGATGCCTACGGTAGAGTTTATAAGGTTAATGATTGTTATGTCTGCAGCAGTATTCTATGCCTAGTTGAAGTCAAAGTTTAACCTGAAGTCTGTGAGGTGCTAATGATAGGTGATACCAGCCTAGTCTGCATTGAGACATACGGTACAAAGCTATCTAATGGTTGGAGCAATGAGGCTAACAGGTGTTAGCTAGCTAGTGGTACCATCTCAGCCTACATTGAGACATACGTTACAACGCTATCTAATGTTTAAAACAATGAGGCTAACAGGTGTTAGCTAGCTAGTGGTACCATCTCAGCCTACATTGAGACATACGTTACAACGCTATCTAATGTTTAAAACAATGAGGCTAACAAGTGTTAGCTAGCTAGTGGTACCATCTCAGCCTACATTGAGACATACGTTACAAAGCTATCTAATTGTTGGAACAATTTATTTTTTATTTACTTTTATTATGTCACCTTTATTTAGTTGAGAACAAGTTCTCATTTGCAACTGCGACCTGGCCAAGATAAAGCAAAGCAATTCGACACAAACAACAACACAGAGTTACACATGGAGTAAAACAAACATACAGTCAATAATACAGTAGAACTAAAGAAAACAACAGTGAGTGTAAATGAGGAGAGATAAGGGAGTTAAGGCAATAAAAAGGCCATGGTGGCGAAGTAATTACAATATAGCAATTATAACACTGGAATGGTAGGATGTGCAGAAGATTAGTGTGTAAGTAGAGATACTGGGGTGCAAAGGAGCAAGAGAAATAAATAAATACAGTATGGGGATGAGGTAGTTGGATGGGCTGTTTACAGATGGGCTATGTACAATGAGGTTAAACAGGTGTTAAGCTAGCTAGTGGTTCCAGCCTATATTGAGACGTACGTTACAAAGCTGTCTAATGGGCAACGTGACTGTTTGTTCTGTCACTGTAGAGACAGAACCAGACGGGACCAGACAGAACCAGACAGAACCAGACGGGACCAAACGATGGGCAACGTGCCTGTTTGTTCTGTTACTGTAAAGACAGAACCAGACAGGTAACACCTTCCTGTGTTCAGGTCATTGTGGTTGTATTGTCTCTTGAATGGAGGTGTGTTCCTTCTCATTAGTTGTTCACCCTCTCTTCCTGCCTCTATCTATATATTGTTGGCTTGCAGCCCCACACACAACCAAAAAGACAGATCTCTCTCTCTCACACACACACACACACACACACACACACACACACACACACACACACACACACACACACACACAGGAAAGCAGTGATTAACGATAATGTTTGACATAAATGTAACTGATTCATTCATCTGGAGAGAGACGTGACAATATTAGTTATTTATTTAACTCTTTATCTGGTTCTATTTTTCAAACGCCTGAACTAACTGGCAGCTGTACAGGCATGAATCATTTCTTCTGGAGAGACTTCACTAGACTCAGGAATTCAGAAGGACTTCCTGTCATCTGGAGAGACTTCCTGTCACTTCCCCTGTCGTCATATTGTTTGATTTTCCTGGTCGCTTGCATCGTCTTTTAATCAAGATCGAAAGCACATGAATTTTAATCGTCTGTCTATCCGCCTCCCTGAACGCAGGCTGTAGGTAATTTCTCACACGGTCAGAGTGCACTCTGGGTAATTCTGAACCACCAGGTAAGATGCTGGCTGCAGGGAGAGAACACAACTACAACTTAAACAAGGAGGGAGAAATTCTGTGTTATCCTGACAAACACAACTCATTTTTTGTGGTGTATTTTACATTGTCTGGAACAGCCTCTTACTGTTGATTATGTCACCAATTCAATCAATCAATAAGTCAATCGATGCCTCTAAAGCCGTTTCAGGAGAGCAACAAGAGGGTTTACTGTATAAACCGCTCCCTTCCTCTTCATCCCACACTCCTCCTCCTCTTTTCATTCTCTCTGTCCTCTTCATCCCACACTCCTCCTCCTCTTTTCATTCTCTCTGTCCTCTTCATCCCACACTCCTCCTCCTCTTTTCATTCTCTCTGTTCTCTTCAGCCAAGTCTGTCACTTTGGTCACATTTTCTCTCTCCACTCATGTCCTTCTCTCCTTTTCTCCTCTCTCCTTCTCTCTCCACTCATCTCCTTATCTCCTCTCTCCTTCTCTCTCTGCTCATCTCCTCATCTCCTCTCTCCTTCTCTCTCCACTCATCTCCTGATCTCCTCTCTCCTTCTCTCTCCACTCATCTCCTTATTTCCTCTCTCCTTCTCTCTCCGCTCATCTCCTTATCTCCTCTCTCCTTCTCTCTCCACTCGTCTCTCCTCTCCACTCGTCTCTCCTCTCCACTCGTCTCTCCTATCTCCTTCTCTTCACGCTCATCTCTCCTTCTCTCTCCGCTCATCTCCTCTCTCCTTCTCTCTCCTCTCTCCACTCGCCTCTCCCTATTCCCTATATAGTGCACTACTTTAGACCAGGACCCTATAGAACCCTATTCCCTATATAGTGCACTACTTTAGACCAGAGCCCTATAGAACCCTATTCCCTATATAGTGCACTACTTTAGACCAGGACCCTATAGAACCCTATTCCCTATATAGTGCACTACTTTAGACCAGGACCCTATAGAACCCTATTCCCTATATAGTGCACTACTTTAGACCAGGACCCTATAGAACCCTATTCCCTATATAGTGCACTACTTTAAACCAGGACCCTATAGAACCCTATTCCCTATATAGTGCACTACTTTAGACCAGGACCCTATAGAACCCTATTCCCTATATAGTGCACTACTTTAGACCAGGACCCTATAGAACCCTATTCCCTATATAGTGCACTACTTTAAACCAGGGCCCTATGGAACCCTAGTCCCTATATAAAGTGCATTACTTTTTATTAGAACCCTATTGCCCCCATTGACCCTGGTCAAAAGTAGTGCACTACATAGGGAATAGGGTGCCATTTTGGACAAAACCCCTGTTCACTTGATTCTCCCCGACCACGGAGACGGGGACAGCCGGCCATCCGATGTTCTCCGGCTGCACACTGATGACATCACAGCGGTTACAGAGATCGGTCCTAAACCCACAAACAAACCTCTACCCAGGAAGTGAAGTGCTGTACAGGAAGCAGGAAAAACACCGTGATGAACGGTAGGAGACGGTGATGGGAAGTCCAGCTGAACATGTTTTTTTTTTGTCTCTGAACATAACCAAGAATAAACTCTCATAAAAACTTTTTTTGGGGGGGTCCTTAACTTATTTTTCTTATTTTTTCTTCCTCCCAAAAAATGCCTTATAAACAAAGTTGCATGGTGAGCAAAATGTTTCTTTAAAAATCCAATCGATACATCGCCTTCCTGTCTGCCAAGGAGAGTGTAGAACACGCCGTAACCTCTGACTACTTGGAAACAATTCATAACGGTTATATTTGTTCTTGGATTTAATAGTCAAATGGAGCCAAAACTCACTTCAACAGATGTCTGCCTTCTTCCACCACCCTCTGGTTTCCTGAGGATAGAAACTACGTTAAGATGAGGCCCTACACCACGTTCAACAGATGTCTGCCCTCTTCCACCACCATCTGGTTTCCTGAGGATAGAAACTACGTTAAGATGAGGCCCTACGCCACGTTCAACAGATGTCTGCCCTCTTCCACCACCCTCTGGGTTCCTGAGGATAGAAACTACGTTAAGATGAGGCCCTACACCTCGTTCAACAGATGTCTGCCCTCTTCCACCGCCCTCTGGGTTCCTGAGGATAGAAACTACGTTAAGATGAGGCCCTACACCACGTTCAACAGATGTCTGCCCTCTTCCACCGCCCTCTGGGTTCCTGAGGATAGAAACTACGTTAAGATGAGGCCCTACACCACGTTCAACAGATGTCTGCGCTCTTCCACCACCCTCTGCTTTCCTGAGGATAGAAACTACGTTAAGATGAGGCCCTACGCCACGTTCAACAGATGTCTGCCCTCTTCCACCACCCTCTGGTTTCCTGAGGATAGAAACTACGTTAAGATGAGGCCCTACGCCACATTCAACCTCAATCTTTACCTCTGTCTTTACAAACATGTGGTTTCTAGAAACCCTTTGATCTAAGCTTGGGCTCTCTATCTCAATGTGTTGTGCTGTTGGTGAATGGAAATAATTTAATATTATCTGCGGGTGCAGTATCTATCTGTAGACTTCCACAACACCGCAGTAGGCACATCTATCTGTTGAAGACTTCCACAACACTGCAGTAGGTACATTTATCTGTAGACTTCCACAACACCGCAGTAGGAACATTTATCTGTTGAAGACTTCCACAACACCGCAGTAGGTACACCTATCTGTAGACTTCCACAACATCGCAATAGGTACATCTACCTGTAGATTTCCACAACACCGCAGTAGGTACATATATCTGTAGACTTCCACAACACTGCAGTAGGTACATCTATCTGTAGACTTCCACAACACCGCAGTAGGTACATCTATCTGTAGACTTCTACAACACTGCAGTAGGTACATTTATCTGTAGACTTCCACAACACCGCAGTAGGTACATTTATCTGTTGAAGACTTCCACAACACCGCAGTAGGTATATATATCTGTAGACTTCCACAACACCGCAGTAGGCACATCTATCTGTTGAAGACTTCCACAACACTGCAGTAGGTACATTTATCTGTAGACTTCCACAACACCGCAGTAGGAACATTTATCTGTTGAAGACTTCCACAACACCGCAGTAGGTATATATATCTGAAGACTTCCACAACGCCGCAGTAGCTCTGTGTTGAATGGAACGATCTAACTGAGAGACAACCAATGAAAGGTTTTCAAATGGATTTCAATAGCTGAACAGCTTCCAGGCCTGGACTTATTTTCTGTAAATCGGTGCACATGCATCAAATAAATGTAAATATTAAATTACCCCTGCTTATATCCTGCATTTATTTTGAACACAATTTAAATTGTTGTGAAATGAATATTTGTTGCATAGCAACTAGTGAAATATTGCCTGTAATTATTGCCAAGCTCTTTGCTGAAACTGCAAAGACATTTTGGAAAATTACACACACTAATGATAGCCAAATTATTTTCTCCACACACACACAGACACACACACACACACACACACACACACACACACACACAGACACACACACACACACACACGCACGCACGCACGCACGCACGCACACACACACACACACACACACACACACACACACACACACACACACACACACACACACACACACACACACACACACACACACACACACACACACACACACACACACACGGAGCCTTTTTTATAACCATCCATTGAAGAGAAGGACCTTCAGCTGAACTGATTGTCTTATGGAAATATCAATCACAAAAACCATCATTTACCCCAACGACCACTCTCTGGGTTCTATATAATACACCCAAACCATCATTTACCTCAACAACCCCTCTCTGGGTTCTATATAATACACCCAAACCATCATTTACCTCAACGACCCCTCTCTGGGTTCTATATAATACACCCAAAACATCATTTACCTCAACAACCCCTCTCTGGGTTCTATATAATACACCCAAACCATCATTTACCCCAACTACCCCTCTCTGGGTTCTATATAATACACCCAAACCCTAATTTATCTCAACAACCCCTCTCTGGGTTGTATATAATACACCCAAACCATCATTTACCCCAACGACCCCTCTCCGGGTTCAATATATTACATAACATTACAATTAACCAATCACCAGCTGGCAGAAATACTCTGTGGGCATAGCATGTTGAATGTTATTAGATGTTCCTATGTAATATGGTGGTCCGTTAACAACATGGTTTGACACGATGTCTTGTCAATGTCTCGGATCGAACAGACGACAACACAAGAAAAAAGCCAAGCACTTAGTGTTAATGCAGTCATGAAAACAGCTTATTGGATTGGATGCTTTCAAATGGACCTCTTCTGCTGGTTTCTCTGTGTTCTGCAAACTACACTTGGGCCCCAATGTGGTTTTCTCAGAGTCTTTCAGGTGCCAAGCTGCCAACTGAGGTTAGGCAGTTAGTCTCTCTCTCCCCTCTAACTCTCTGTCGCCTCTCTCTCTCAATTCAATTCAATTCAATTCAAGGGCTTTATTGGCATGGGAAACATGTGTTAACATTGCCAAAGCAAGTGAGGTAGATAATATATAAAATTAATATATAAAGTGAAAAACAATAAAAATTAACAGTAAACATTACACATACAGAGGTTTCAAAACAGTAAAGACATTACAAATGTCATATTAAATGTCAAATGTCTCTCTCTCCCCCCTCTAACTCCCTGTCGCCTCTCTCTTTCTCTCTCGCATATCTCTCTCTCTTTCTCTCTCTCTCTCTCCATTTCTCTCACACGTCTCTCTCTCTCCCTCTCTCTCTCACCTCTCTTTCTCTCTCTCTCTCCCTTCTCTCTCAATCCTCTCAATTCAATTTAAGGGCTTTATTTGTAAACATATGTTGAAATTGCCAAAGCAAATAAATAAATAAATAAATGGATAATTTACAAAAGTGACAAACTCCCTCTCTGTCTCTCTCTCTCTCTCTCTGTGTGTGTCTCTCTCTCTCTCTCTCTCTCTCTCTCTGTCTCTGTCTCTCTGTCTCTCTTTCTCTCTGTCTCTCTGTCTCTCTGTCTCTGTCTCTCTGTCTCTCTCTCTCTCTCTCTCTCTCCCTCTCCCTCCCTCTCTCGCTCCCTCTCCCTCTCTCTCAGCTATACACTATTTATTTATTTTTCATCACCAGGTCCCTAAGAGGGACCAAACATCTGTAAATCCACAGCAGTTGGAAATAAAGGAAGAACAATATGTAGGACATGGAGTTATCACCTCTTGAAGCTGAATGCAGTGCCTTCAAACACCTTGCCTCTCTCTCTCTATCTCTCCATCTCTCTCTAACATCTCTCTCTATCTCTCCATCTCTCTCGCTCGCCTCTCTCTCTCTCTCTCTCTCGTATCTCTCTCTCGCCTCTCTCGTCTCTCTCTCTCTCTCTCGTATCTCTCTCTCGCCTCTCTCGTCTCTCTCTCTCTCAATTCATTTTAATGGCTAAATTGGCATGGGAAACACGTTTAAATTGCCAAAGCGAGTGAAATAGATAATAAACAAAAATGAAATAACCAATAAAAAATGAACAGTAACATTACACTTATAAAAGTTCATTAAGATTTTAAGACCTCTCTCTCTCTCTCTCTCTGTGTGTCTCTGTCTCTCTCTCTCTGTCTCTCTCTCTGTCTCTGTCTCTGTCTGTCTTTGTCTCTCTCCCTCTGTCTCTCTCTCCCTCTGTCTCTCTGTCTCTCTCTCCCTCTCTCTCCCTCTCCCTCTCCCTCTCCCTCTCCCTCTCCCTCTCTCTCAGCTATACAGTATTTATTTATTTTTCATCACCAGGTCCCTAAGAGGGACCAAACATCTGTAAATCCACAGCAGTTGGAAATAAAGGAAGAACAATATGTAGGACATGGAGTTATCACCTCTTGAAGCTGAATGCAGTGCCTTCAAACACCTTGCCTCTCTCTCTCTATCTCTCCATCTCTCTCTCACATCTCTCTCCATCTCTCCATCTCTCTCTCTCTCTCGCCTCTCTCTCTCTCTCTCCCTCTCCCTCTCCCTCTCCCTCTCCCTCTCTCTCTCCCTCTCCCTCTCCCTCTCTCTCAGCTATACAGTATTTATTTATTTTTCATCACCAGGTCCCTAAGAGGGACCAAACATCTGTAAAACCACAGCAGTTGGAAATAAAGGAAGAACAATATGTAGGAAATCACAAATTCTTAAAACTTCAAAGGTGAATTGACTGGACTAAATGCATGTGATAGAGAGGTGAGAGACCTCTGTCATGTGACTCAGTCGTTCAAGTGGTTGACTAATTAACGTTCATAAGTGGTTGACTAATTAATCCCACCACTCCCTTTCATCAGTCTGTATCCTGAATAGAAGAGGTGCACTGAAAGGAAAGAATACAACAATTGAGGTGTGAGTGTACTGGTGTGTGTGTGTGTGTGTGTGTGTGTGTGTGTGTGTGTGTGTGTGTGTGTGTGTGTGTGTGTGTGTGTGTGTGTGTGTGTGTGTGTGTGTGTGTGTGTGTGCACGTGCTTGTGTGTGTGTGTGTGTGTGTGTGTACTGGTGTGTGTGTGTGTGTGTGTGTGTGTGTGTGTGTGTGTGCACGTGCTTGTGTGTGTGTGTGTGTGTGTGTGTACTGGTGTGTGTATGCACGTGTGTGTGTGTGTGTACTGGTGTGTATGCACGTGCTTGTGTGTGTGTGGTGTGTTTTATATTGACATGAAACATATATCTCATGAGAATATGTATACTGTGTATAGACTGACTGTTTTCTGAGATATCTAAGATATAAACAGGCTGATCTGTAGTGTTGACCGTTTTCTGAGATATCTAAGATATAAACAGGCTGATCTATAGTGTTGACCGTTTTCTGAGATATCTAAGATATAAACAGGCTGATCTGTAGTGTTGACCGTTTTCTGAGATATCTAAGATATAAACAGGCTGATCTGTAGTGTTGACCGTTTTCTGAGATATCTAAGATATAAACAGGCTGATCTGTAGTGTTGACCGTTTTCTGTTATAGAGATACGTCAGAACTCTTTTAGGTTCCAGTAAACAGTCAACACTATAGATCAGTCTGTTTATATCTTAGATATCTCAGAAAACAGTCAGTGTTATAGATCAGTCTGTTTATATCTTAGATATCTCAGAAAACAGTCAGTGTTATAGATCAGTCTGTTTATATCTTAGATATCTCAGAAAACAGTCAGTGTTATAGATCAGTCTGTTTATATCTTAGATATCTCAGAAAACAGTCAGTGCTATAGATGACGTATTATCTCTATAACAGAAAACGGTCAACACTACAGATCAGCCTGTTGATATCTTAGATATCTCAGAAAACGGTCAACACTATAGATCAACCTGTTTATATCTTAGATATCTCAGAAAACGGTCAACACTATAGATCAGCCTGTTTATATCTTAGATATCTCAGAAAACGGTCAACACTATAGATCAGTCTGTTGATATCTTTGATATCTCAGAAAACGGTCAGTGCTATAGATCAGCCTGTTGATATCTTATTTCTATAACAGAAAACAGTCAGTGTTATAGATCAGCCTGTTGATATCTTAGATATCTCAGAAAATGGTCAACACTATTGATCAGCCTGTTTATATCTTAGATATCTCAGAAAACGGTCAACACTACAGATCAGCCTATTTATATCTTAGATATCTCAGAAAACGGTCAGTGCTATAGATCAGCCTGTTGATATCTTATTTCTATAACAGAAAACAGTCAGTGTTATAGATCAGCCTGTTGATATCTTAGATATCTCAGAAAATGGTCAACACTATTGATCAGCCTGTTTATATCTTAGATATCTCAGAAAAGAGGTCAACACTACAGATCAGCCTGTTTATATCTTAGATATCTCAGAAAACAGTCAGTGTTATAGATCAGTCTGTTGATATCTTTGATATCTCAGAAAACGGTCAACACTACAGATCAGCCTGTTTATATCTTTGATATCTCAGAAAACAGTCAGTGTTATAGATCAGCCTGTTGATATCTTCGATATCTCAGAAAACGGTCAACACTATTGATCAGCCTGTTGATATCTTAGATATCTCAGAAAACGGTCAACATTATTGATCAGCCTGTTGATATCTTAGATATCTCAGAAAACGGTCAACACTATAGATAGGCTGCTCTCTCCTCACCTCTTAATGATAACTTTAGCCGTCATTCTGAAGAAACACGAAAAAGGAATTTGAAACACAAATAATTTCACATCGACTGTCTCAATACGCTTTCATTGCAACAACGGTGAGACAATTAAATCAACAGTTAACGTTTTTTTGATATTCCTTATTATAAACACACACCAGGAAGTGGATTTGTTGATAAGTGTAACAGGTTTACCTAATGTTTCCATTGGAAAGCGAGGAGAGTGGATGAAATCAATAGCCTTAATTTATGTAAATATATTCCAAGGTGATTACCTGGAACGTCGGGGGACTTAATGATAAACAAAAGGACTTTGTCAACTGCGTGAAAGGCATGTAAGTTTTGCTGCTGACCCCCGTGATAGATGTTGCAAGTCGTTGGCTCCGTCCTAAATGAAACCCTGCTTCCCTACGTAGGGCACTACTATTCCCCCATAGGGCTCTGATCAGATGTAGTACACTATACAGGAGATAGGGTACCGTTTGTGACCCGGATTTGGAGCGCCGTTGTCCAATATTTCATTTTTTGTTTTTTAAACAGGATATATGGCACTCTGGCCATGTTCTCTAATTAATTACACGTCTTAACTTAATTGGTTTTGTAGTTAATTGGAGTGTGCAGCAACAATGTTAGCTCTATCGTGACGAACGATTAGCACAGAGTCGACACAAAAAAAGCAAAAAAAAACGTTCCAATTAAAGTGTTGTTGATTACAGGTCTAAAGTACCGACAACCAACGAACCAGCAAAATACAACAATCAGTTGAGTCAAGCATCATATTGACAGAATGTAGGTGTCATATTTGACCTGTCGACCAGGTTACAGACACTCCACCAAACAAAAACTACAGAAAAAAACACTGTGTACTTTGGTCTTCAATTTCTCAACCAGCTTTTTGTTGTTGTTGTTGTTGTTGTTGTTGTTGTTGTTGTTGTTGTTGTTGTGAAAAGCCATATCTATCACAGCCGTGCTGTTCACTGCTGTTTACTGCTGTTTACTGCTGTTTACTGCTGTTTACTGAATGTGCCTGAGTTATGCATGATGTTATGCAGTACCGACCTCCCTAACAGTCAGTTTAGTACCGACTTCTGGGTGATGTACTACAGTACTACTCCACCTCTAACAGTCAGTTTAGTACCGACCTCAGGGCTATATCTTCCTCTCTCCTCACCTCTAACAGTCAGTTTAGTACCGACCTCAGGGCTATATCTTCCTCTCTCCTCACCTCTAACAGTCAGTTCAGTACCGACCTCAGGCCTATATCTTCCTCTCTCCTCACCTCTTAATGATGAAAGGGGAAAAGTGGGTCGGGGAACATTCCCTCTAGAAATCCTTCTAGTTGAAAAGTTAAACATTTCAGGTCGGCTCCGTGTTACCGGGTCTCCAACTGGGAAATCATCTCTAAATAAATCCAATGAGCTTCACAAATAGGTGAGTCGACTACGGGGATCTCCTCTGTACACCCCCGGGAGAATCTAACAGGAAGCAGGCTGGAGGACATTAACACCGAGCAATAAATTAGTGCAAAATAAAAGATAAAAAAAATAAAGAGATCAAATGACACTACGTTAATTTACATTTCATTAAGAAGGTTATTTTCACACCTCCCCTCCCCCCCCAAAAAAACTGGGACACTCTAAACATCCTCTATTCGCTCCATTAGGATTTAATTTCACTGGTTTCTGGGATTGATGTAGTCCTATATCTTCTGGTTAGAAGGTGCTAAAGTTTTAATACAAAAATAATAATTATGAAATATATATAATTGTAAAATGACTCTTTGCACAGATGTTTCCCTTCCTGTCAGAGAGGAAGAGGAGAGATAAGAAGATGAAGAAGAAGATGAAGAGGAGAAAGAAGAAGGAGAGTAGACCAGACCAACAGACAGTTGGGGTCAGAGGTGAACAGAAGGAGAGTAGAGTATACCAACAGACAGTTGGGGTCAGAGGTGAACAGAAGGAGAGAAGGAGAGTAGACCAACAGACAGTTGGGGTCAGAGGTGAACAGAAGGAGAGTAGAGTATACCAACAGACAGTTGGGGTCAGAGGTGAACAGAAGAGGGGAAGAAGAGGATGGGAGCAAACCAGCAGACCAGGAAACCAGGCGACTCACTCACCAGAGTTGGGGTCAGAGTTTCCGTCGGCTTCGGTCCTCTTGTCCGAAGAGGCCTGTTGGTAGAAGTCTTCCTGCGCCTGGCCCTGCACCAGAGGGAGAGGGCATGAGAGGAGCGTGGGCTCGTGGTCCCCCAGCCCACTGTCACTGCAGCTCTCCTGAGAACCGTCTGGTAGGTGAAAGGTGACGCGGCGCTGCGACTAGAACCAAGAGACAAAGCAGGGCCGCGATGTTAGCTAGGGCTCAGGGATTTAATAAGGGGGGGGGGGGATCGCTCGGTTAACGCGTTACTACAATCCTCTTGGTGATTAAAAAGGGGACACCTGTTTCAGCCTGATGTTTTCAGTCTGATGTTGTGTTGTAAGCGATCATACATCTGATGTCCTCTGATAACATGAGGGTCTGACATAACAAAGGACCATACGGACAGAGAGGAGTAAAGTAAACGGTTGAAGGAGCGATCCATCACATTGATACAGACACTGATCCAAATTCACAGACGCCAACATATTTGAAGAGGAGGTGTGAGAGTTGGACAGAGACAGAGAGAGAGAGAGAGAGAGAGAGAGAGAGAGAGAGAGAGAGAGAGAGGCTAAACCACAAACGTGAGTTGGAGGAATGATCGTCTTCATTCGTGGTCTTAATTTTGGAGCTTCATTAAAACCGATTGGTTGATCGTTTTTTGGGGGGGAGGGGGGGAGACAGACGGTGTGAGATGATTTAGTAAGGAACACTACAGCCTAGTTTCACTGCACAACTTAGAGTAGCTATATCTAACTAGCCTGCTAGCTTACAGAGTAGCTATAGCTAACTAGCCTGCTAGCTTACAGAGTAGCTACAGCTAACTAGCCAGCTAGCTTACAGACGCTATAGCTAACTAGCCAGCTAGCTTTGTAGCCATGGATTGTGCTCCTTCCATTGTTTAGCTAAGTAGCTAGTTGATGCTTTCCTTTTGTAACCAGATTAAAGCAATATTAACCCACATAAATGGGTCTCCATGCTGAATGAAGCAGGGACTTCATGTTTTCACTACATTTGAGGAGGAAATTCACTACAATTTCTTTTTAGACTTAAAGTGAAGATGTTTTTTTAATTTTTTATTATTTTTTTACCCCTTTTTCTCCCCAATTTCGTGGTATCCAATTGTTGTAGTAGCTACTATCTTGTCTCATCGCTACAACTCCCGTACGGGCTCGGGAGAGACGAAGGCTGAATGTCATGCCAATTGTGCGTCGCCCCACGGACCTCCCGGTCGCGGCCGGTTACGACAGAGCCTGGGCGCGAACCCAGGGACTCTGCAGCTGGCGCTGCAGTACAGCGCCCTTAACCACTGCGCCACACGGGAGGCAAAGAGAAGATGTTTTATGCCTACTACTACCATACTCTCTTAACACCCTGCTCTGTCTGCACATCTCTGAAACACAGACTGGCAGACAGACAGACAGACAGACAGACAGACAGACAGACAGACAGACAGACTGGCAGACTGGCAGACAGACAGACAGACAGACAGACAGACAGACAGACAGACAGACAGACAGACAGACAGAATGGCAGACAGACAGACAGACAGACAGACAGACAGACAGACAGACAGACAGACAGACAGACAGACAGACAGACAGACAGACAGACAGGCAGACAGACAGACAGACAGACAGTCATATAAACAGGCAGGCAAACAGCCAGGCAGGCACAAGCACACACTCACACCACACACAAAGCTACACACTCAAATCAGCACATTCAAATTCCATATTGAATGTTACCAGTTTTAATTGAGACCATATTTCCATTTCATTATAATGACATTTCCTCAGGCCTTTCTGTTGGGCTTTGTATTTTCAGCCCAGAAACAAGCCTCCAGCCTTTTCTTTTCCTCCAGCCAACCTTTCTCTCTGCACAGAGAGGTCCCTGCTATACACACACACACACACACACACACACACACACACACACACACACACACACACACACACACACACACACACACACACACACACACACACACAACCTTTCCCTCCGTAACACAGAGAAGTCCCTGCCATTCACTTCAGCAACACACCGACATAGCCTGCTGTAAATCTCTACAGGAATCATTAGAGAATCCAAAGGTTGGACAATCTCTGCCTAATGCAAATGTCCCCTTTGTTCGATATTCTGGAATATTCCACAGCGTAAGTGACATTCAGTCAGGACAAAACTAGGAAGGAGGAATAGAAAACCTAAGGGAACGTTGGGGGAACAATTCTAATACAACTTGGATTTGGTGAATTAAAAACAAGTGGTAAGTTTCATGTAAAAACAGTAAATAATAATAATAATAATAATAATAATAATAATAATAATAGTAATAAT
>NC_143039.1:8202500-8215000 GCF_057628025.1 Oncorhynchus mykiss | reverse complement strand
AGTCCCCTGTCCTAAACCACTTTTAAACTAAATGTCTTTAATTTTAGAAGACCCCTGTCCTAAACCCCTTTTAAACTAAATGTCTTCATTCAGAAGTCCCTGTCCTAAACCCCTTTTAAACTAAATGTCTTCATTCAGAAGACCCCTGTCCTAAACCCCTTTTAAACTAAATGTCTTTAATTCAGAAGACCCCTGTCCTAAACCCCTTTTAAACTAAATGTCTTCATTCAGAAGACCCCTGTCCTAAACCCCTTTTAAACTAAATGTCTTCATTCAGAAGACCCCTGTCCTAAACCCCTTTTAAACTAAATGTCTTTAATTCAGAAGTCCCCTGTCCTAAACCACTTTTAAACTAAATGTCTTTAATTTTAGAAGACCCCTGTCCTAAACCCCTTTTAAACTAAATGTCTTCATTCAGAAGTCCCCTGTCCTAAGTCTTCCTCATGATGTCAGACTTTTAGAAGCTGTCAGATCAGGTTAAAACACTGTAGACAGAGACGGGCGTAGTCTCCTGTTGACAGAGCATTAGGGGATCCCTAGGCACAGCATACAGAAAACAGAATACAGAACAGGCAGATGTTCCCAAGTAACCCCTCTCAGAAACCCAGGAGCTTCAAGTAACCCTCTCAGAAACCCAGGAGCTGCAAGTAACCCTCTCAGAAACCCAGGAGCTTCAAGTAACCCTCTCAGAAACCCAGGAGCTTCAAGTAACCCTCTCAGAAACCCAGGAGCTGCAAGTAACCCTCTCAGAAACCCAGGAGTTTCAAGTAACCCTCTCAGAAACCCAGGAGCTTCAAGTAACCCTCTCAGAAACCCAGGAGCTTCAAGTAACCCTCTCAGAAACCCAGGAGTTTCAAGTAACCCTCTCAGAAACCCAGGAGCTGCAAGTAACCCTCTCAGAAACCCAGGAGCTTCAAGTAACCCTCTCAGAAACCCAGGAGCTTCAAGTAACCCTCTCAGAAACCCAGGAGCTTCAAGTAACCCTCTCAGAAACCCAGGAGTTTCAAGTAACCCTCTCAGAAACCCAGGAGCTTCAAGTAACCCTCTCAGAAACCCAGGAGCTGCATGTTGATGATAGACACACCGAGTAAATGACTTCTGGAGAGCGAAGAGGAGGAAGAAGAGGAGGGGGAAGAGGAGGAGGAGGTGAAAGTTAACAGGCTCAGTTCTGGTCTGGTTTCCCTGAGCAGCATCTAACATGAGGAACGTCAAATAATGTACGACCTTGCACACACACGCACACACACACATACACACACACACACACACACACTCACACACACACACACACACACACACACACGCACGCACACAAACGCACGCACACACACACACACACAGTCTGTTTTGCCTTTTCATCAATAAACCCTAACCAGCCAGGCTATCCTCTCAGAAACATCTGCCTGCCGTCACATCATCCACAGTCAAGACAGACCACTCTACAAAACCACAGCGGTAAAAACACACAACTAACTATTATTATTATTATTAAGTCATTGGTTCCAAACACTTTTCTTCGTTTGTTTTTGTTACCTCAACTGTCGGGATGAGGTATTACCTGAACTAAAAAACAACTGAGTTAGCCCAAACTTAGCTAGTTCATGTGACTAAACAAGCAAATATAGTGTAGAGAATCGTTGTAACATCTAAACCGCTGTGAAATATATTTTCAATAACCATTAATATAGTATTTTCCAGAAATATTGTCTTTTCAGCTGTTTTGTACGAAACTGAAAGTAAATGATGCAAGAAGCTCAACTCAAGAACTAGAAGCATAGAAATAGAGTACATAGAACATATCTACAGCTTCTTAGCTTCTTGCTTTCAATGAGAATGACAGATCTATAAAATACAGTTCTATGTGAATTTAGTCGTGTTGTCTCCCCCCCAAAACATTTATTTTTAAACATTTTTCAGCTTTAATCACTATAATAAAATGTTGTATTTTTTTAATCTTCAGTGCTGAGATTTTACTTTGAAGTGAAAAAGTGAAGCAACACAGGTGAAATCAGTCATTGACACAGACATGGTGACGTAGCAGGACGGTGTGTCATGCTGTGAGTTGGTGAGGTGAGGACATGTTGAATATGACTGTGATAAATGACTGTGAACAATGTAATCGCCCCCGGCAACAATGTGCCAGATATGTCAGTTGAAATCATTATAAAAGCTCTGTTTCTGTTTCAAATACATGTTTTTTGTTTGTTTTGATTTAAGATGCCAAAATAATAATTTATCGATGAATGAATTGTTTTAGTAGGTTTCACCTGCTGGAGCTCAGTTTGGGCCAACTAACAACGTTAAGTTCAGCTAACACACTTTGACCAAAACGTTGAGGAAACAGAAAGAAGAGCTGTGGGACGAGTTACTTTAACAACAATTAGTTGAAACAATTAGATTTATTTTAAAAGACTATTTAAAGTATGATTTACATTAATACAACATGAAAAGTCCCAAAACTAGAAACCCCGCCCATCTGACATTCTAATAGGTCCAACACTGGAAACCCCGCCCATCTGGCGTTCTAATAGGTCCAAAACTGTAAAACCCCGCCCATCTGACATTCTAATAGGTCCAACACTGGAAACCCCGCCCATCTGGCGTTCTAATAGGTCCAAAACTGTAAAACCCCGCCGATCTGACATTCTAATAGGTCCAAAACTGGAAACCCCGCCCATCTGACATTCTAATAGGTCCAACACTGGAAACCCCGCCCATCTGGCGTTCTAATAGGTCCAAAACTGTAAAACCCCGCCCATCTGACATTCTAATAGGTCCAACACTGGAAACCCCGCCCATCTGGCGTTCTAATAGGTCCAAAACTGTAAAACCCCGCCGATCTGACATTCTAATAGGTCCAAAACTGGATTCCCCGCCCATCTGACATTCTAATAGGTCCAAAACTGGAAACCCCGCCCATCTGACATTCTAATAGGTCCAAAACTGGAAACCCCGCCCATCTGACATTCTAATAGGTCCAAAACTGGAAACCCCGCCCATCTGACATTCTAATAGGTCCAAAACTGGAAACCCCGCCCATCTGACATTCTAATAGGTCCAAAACTGGAAACCCCACCCATCTGACATTCTAATAGGTCCAAAACTGGAAACCCCACCGATCTGACATTCTAATAGGTCCAAAACTGGAAACCCCACCCATCTGACATTCTAATAGGTCCAAAACTGGAAACCCCACCGATCTGACATTCTAATAGGTCCAAAACTAGAAACCCCGCCCATCTGGCGTTCTAATAGGTCCAAAACCGGAAACCCCACCCATCTGACATTCTAATAGGTCCAAAACTGGAAACC
The DNA here is from genome assembly GCF_057628025.1 of Oncorhynchus mykiss. Taxonomy (NCBI): domain Eukaryota; kingdom Metazoa; phylum Chordata; class Actinopteri; order Salmoniformes; family Salmonidae; genus Oncorhynchus; species Oncorhynchus mykiss. The sequence goes on along the minus strand of NC_143039.1, from coordinate 8,211,688 downwards.
CCGCCCATCTGGCGTTCTAATAGGTCCAAAACTGTAAAACCCCGCCGATCTGACATTCTAATAGGTCCAAAACTGGATTCCCCGCCCATCTGACATTCTAATAGGTCCAAAACTGGAAACCCCGCCCATCTGGCGTTCTAATAGGTCCAAAACTGGAAACCCCGCCCATCTGACATTCTAGGCAGGCAAGAGCTAATGCTTAAAGTATTTGAACAATATCAAATAGTATTTGAACCCAGGTCTGCTGACCAGTCCACAAAGGTAATGTGACTGGACATGATTGACATGATGTTGTTCAGAGTGGCTAGACAGGGGCGGTCAAATCCCCCAGAGAGACACTACGTTCTGCCTTTCTCTTTGCTATTTCTTCTCCTGGTTATTTCCTGGTATTCAGCACCTGGACCACTGGAGCTCTCTGAGACCAGCCTCTTCACTCTCCTCTTATCTTCACTGCTCTCCATCTTTCTAATCCTCCTCCTCCTCTCATTAACAACATCTCCCCCGACCTTGATACTCTGTCTCTCTCTCTCTCTGTCTCTCTCTCTCTCTCTGTCTCTGTCTCTCTCTCTCTCTCTCTCTCTCTCTCTCTCTCTCTCTCTCTCTCTCTCTCTCTCTCTCTCTCTCTCTCTCTCTCTCTCTCTCTCACCATTTTTCCTCCTCCTCTCTCTCTTTATCTGTTCCCCAGTCCTTCGCTGTCTCTCCCTCCCTCCTCTCCTCTTCCAATCCCTACCTCCTCTCCCAATCCCTCCATCTTCTCCTCTCCCAATCCCTCCCTCCCTCCCCTTTCAATACACCCCTCCTCTCTCCCAATCCTTCCCTCCTCTCTCCTCCCAATCCCTCCCTCCTCTCCCCTCCCCTCCCCTCCCAATCCCTTCCTCCTCTCCCCTCCCAATCCTTCCCTCCTCTCCTCTCCCAATCGTTCCCTCCTCTCCTCTCCCAAACCCTCCCTCCTCTCCTCTCCCATCCCTCCCTCCCTCCCTCCCTCCCTCCCTCCCTCCCTCCCTCCCTCCCTCCCTCCCTCCCTCCCTCCCTCCCTCCTCTCCTCTCCCAATCACTCCCTCCCTCCCTCCCTCCCTCCCTCCCTCCCTCCCTCCCACCCTCCCTCCCTCCTCTCCTCTCCCAATCACTCCCTCCCTCCCTCCCTCCCTCCCTCCCTCCCTCCCTCCCTCCCTCCTCTCCTCTCCCAATCCCTCCCACCTCTCCTCTCTCCCAATCCCTCCCTCCTCTCCTCTCCTCTCCTCTCCTCTCCTCTCCTCTCCTCTCCTCTCCTCTCCTCTCCTCTCCTCTCCTCTCCTCTCCTCTCCTCTCCTCTCCCATCCCATTCCCCCCCTACCCCCTTACTTCTCTTTTCTGGCCTGCTGCCCAATTGCAGCTGAATTCCCTATTTCATTCATAGTGTGAAGTGAAGGATGGAAGTGCTTTAGCCAACCCTTCCCACTGTGCCTTAAGCAGGGTCGGGGACCTGGCCCAAATGGTACCCTGTTCCCTACATAGTGCACTGCTGAATATGGACCCTGGTTGAAAGTAGTGCCGTATGTAGGGAATAGGGTACCATAAGGGATGGAACCTGCCTGACGAAGGAGCTGCTGCACATCATTACACTACGCTAACTACTTCTGCCTCCTTCGTTGGTTATCTACTGCAGAGACTGCCCTGGTCATATAGAGAGACAGAGAGATCCTCACAGACTGCCCTGGTCATATAGAGAGACAGAGAGATCCTCACAGACTGCCCTGGTCATATAGAGAGACAGAGAGATCCTCACAGACTGCCCTGGTCATATAGAGAGACAGAGAGACCCTCACAGACTGCCCTGGTCATATAGAGAGACAGAGAGATCCTCACAGACTGCCCTGGTCATATAGAGAGCCAGACAGATCCTCACAGACTGCCCTGGTCATATAGAGAGACAGAGAGATCCTCACAGACTGCCCTGGTCATATAGAGAGACAGAGAGATCCTCACAGACTGCCCTGGTCATATAGAGAGACAGACAGATCCTCACAGACTGCCCTGGTCATATAGAGAGCCAGACAGATCCTCACAGACTGCCCTGGTCATATAGAGAGACAGAGAGATCCTCACAGACTGCCCTGGTCATATAGAGAGACAGAGAGATCCTCACAGACTGCCCTGGTCATATAGAGAGACAGAGAGATCCTCACAGACTGCCCTGGTCATATAGAGAGACAGAGAGATCCTCACAGACTGCCCTGGTCATATAGAGAGACAGAGAGATCCTCACAGACTGCCCTGGTCATATAGAGAGACAGAGAGAGCCTCACAGACTGCCCTGGTCATATAGAGAGACAGAGAGATCCTCACAGACTGCCCTGGTCATATAGAGAGACAGAGAGACCCTCACAGACTGCCCTGGTCATATAGAGAGACAGAGAGATCCTCACAGACTGCCCTGGTCATATAGAGAGACAGAGAGATCCTCACAGACTGCCCTGGTCATATAGAGAGACAGAGAGATCCTCACAGACTGCCCTGGTCATATAGAGAGACAGAGAGACCCTCACAGACTGCCCTGGTCATATAGAGAGACAGACAGATCCTCACAGACTGCCCTGGTCATATAGAGAGACAGAGAGATCCTCACAGACTGCCCTGGTCATATAGAGAGACAGAGAGATGCTCACAGACTGCCCTGGTCATATAGAGAGACAGAGAGATCCTCACAGACTGCCCTGGTCATATAGAGAGACAGAGAGATCCTCACAGACTGCCCTGGTCATATAGAGAGACAGAGAGATCCTCACAGACTGCCCTGGTCATATAGAGAGACAGAGAGATGCTCACAGACTGCCCTGGTCATATAGAGAGCCAGACAGACCCTCACAGACTGCCCTGGTCATATAGAGAGACAGAGAGATCCTCACAGACTGCCCTGGTCATATAGAGAGACAGAGAGATCCTCACAGACTGCCCTGGTCATATAGAGAGACAGAGAGATCCTCACAGACTGCCCTGGTCATATAGAGAGACAGAGAGATGCTCACAGACTGCCCTGGTCATATAGAGAGACAGAGAGATCCTCACAGACTGCCCTGGTCATATAGAGAGACAGAGAGATCCTCACAGACTGCCCTGGTCATATAGAGAGACAGAGAGATCCTCACAGACTGCCCTGGTCATATAGAGAGACAGAGAGATCCTCACAGACTGCCCTGGTCATATAGAGAGACAGAGAGATCCTCACAGACTGCCCTGGTCATATAGAGAGACAGAGAGATCCTCACAGACTGCCCTGGTCATATAGAGAGACAGAGAGATCCTCACAGACTGCCCTGGTCATGAAGAGAGACAGAGAGATCCTCACAGACTGCCCTGGTCATATAGAGAGACAGAGAGATCCTCACAGACTGCCCTGGTCATGAAGAGAGACAGAGAGATGCTCACAGACTGCCCTGGTCATATAGAGAGACAGAGAGATCCTCACAGACTGCCCTGGTCATATAGAGAGACAGAGAGATCCTCACAGACTGCCCTGGTCATATAGAGAGACAGAGAGATCCTCACAGACTGCCCTGGTCATATAGAGAGACAGAGAGATCCTCACAGACTGCCCTGGTCATATAGAGAGACAGAGAGATCCTCACAGACTGCCCTGGTCATATAGAGAGACAGAGAGATCCTCACAGACTGCCCTGGTCATATAGAGAGACAGAGAGATCCTCACAGACTGCCCTGGTCATATAGAGAGACAGAGAGATCCTCACAGACTGCCCTGGTCATGAAGAGAGACAGAGAGAGCCTCACAGACTGCCCTGGTCATATAGAGAGACAGAGAGATCCTCACAGACTGCCCTGGTCATGAAGAGAGACAGAGAGATCCTCACAGACTGCCCTGGTCATATAGAGAGACAGAGAGAGCCTCACAGACTGCCCTGGTCATATAGAGAGACAGAGAGATCCTCACAGACTGCCCTGGTCATGAAGAGAGACAGAGAGAGCCTCACAGACTGCCCTGGTCATATAGAGAGACAGAGAGATCCTCACAGACTGCCCTGGTCATATAGAGAGACAGAGAGATCCTCACAGACTGCCCTGGTCATGAAGAGAGACAGAGAGAGCCTCACAGACTGCCCTGGTCATATAGAGAGACAGAGAGATCCTCACAGACTGCCCTGGTCATGAAGAGAGACAGAGAGATCCTCACAGACTGCCCTGGTCATATAGAGAGACAGAGAGAGCCTCACAGACTGCCCTGGTCATATAGAGAGACAGAGAGATCCTCACAGACTGCCCTGGTCATATAGAGAGACAGAGAGATCCTCACAGACTGCCCTGGTCATGAAGAGAGCCAGACAGATCCTCACAGACTGCCCTGGTCATATAGAGAGACAGAAAGATGCTCACAGACTTCCCTGGTCATGAAGAGAGACAGACAGATCCTCACAGACTGCCCTGGTCATATAGAGAGACAGAAAGATGCTCACAGACTTCCCTGGTCATGAAGAGAGACAGACAGATCCTCACAGACTGCCCTGGTCATGAAGAGAGACAGACAGATCCTCACAGACTGCCCTGGTCATAAAGAACGACAGACAGATCCTCACAGACTGCCCTGGTCATATAGAGAGACAGAGAGATCCTCACAGACTGCCCTGGTCTTGAAGAGAGACAGAGAGAGCCTCACAGACTGTCCTGTTTATGAAGAGAGCCAGACAGATCCTCACAGACTGCCCTGGTCATATAGAGAGCCAGACAGACCCTCACAGACTGCCCTGGTCCATGAAGAGAGACAGAGAGATCCTCACAGACTGCCCTGGTCATGAAGAGAGCCAGACAGATCCTCACAGAATGCCCTGGTCATAAAGAGAGCCAGACAGATCCTCACAGACTGCCCTGGTCATGAAGAGAGCCAGACAGATCCTCACAGACTGCCCTGGTCATAAAGAGAGCCAGACAGATCCTCACAGACTGCCCTGGTCATAAAGGCGTCCTCTGAGACTGGTGAGTTATCCTGTGTTACTAACAGGAGGGCTTCCTCTGAGACTGGTGAGTTCTCCTGTGTTACTAACAGGAGGGCTTCCTCTGAGACTGGTGAGTTCTCCTGTGTTACTAACAGGAGGGCTTCCTCTGAGACTGATGAGTTATCCTGTGTTACTAACAGGAGGGCTTCCTCTGAGACTGATGAGTTCTCCTGTGTTACTAGCAGGAGGGCTTCCTCTGAGACTGATGAGTTCTCCTGTGTTACTAACAGGAGGGCTTCCTCTGAGACTGGTGAGTTCTCCTGTGTTACTAGCAGGAGGGCTTCCTCTGAGACTGGTGAGTTCTACTGTGTTACTAGCAGGAGGGCTTCCTCTGAGACTGATGAGTTATCCTGCGTTACTAACAGGAGGCCTTCCTCTGAGACTGATGAGTTCTCCTGTGTTACTAGCAGGAGGGCTTCCTCTGAGACTGGTGAGTTCTCCTGTGTTACTAACAGGAGGGCTTCCTCTGAGACTGGTGAGTTCTCCTGTGTTACTATTAGGAGGGCTTCCTCTGAGACTGGTGAGTTCTCCTGTGTTACTAGCAGAAGTGCTTCCTCTGAGACTGGTGAGTTCTCCTGTGTTACTAGCAGGAGGGCTTCCTCTGAGACTGGTGAGTTCTCCTGTGTTACTAACAGGTAGGACTTCCTCTGAGACTGATGAGTTCTCCTGTGTTACTAACAGGAGGGCTTCCTCTGAGACTGATTAGTTCTCCTGTGTTACTAACAGGAGGGCTTCCTCTGAGACTGATGAGTTCTCCTGTGTTACTAACAGGGCTTCCTCTGAGAATGGTGAGTTCTCCTGTGTTACTAGCAGGAGGGCTTCCTCTGAGACTGATTAGTTATCCTGTGTTACTAGCAGGAGGGCTTCCTCTGAGACTGGTGAGTTCTCCTGTGTTACTAGCAGGAGGGCTTCCTCTGAGACTGGTGAGTTCTCCTGTGTTACTAACAGGAGGGCTTCCTCTGAGACTGGTGAGTTCTCCTGTGTTACTATTAGGAGGGCTTCCTCTGAGACTGGTGAGTTCTCCTGTGTTACTAGCAGAAGTGCTTCCTCTGAGACTGGTGAGTTCTCCTGTGTTACTAACAGGGCTTCCTCTGAGACTGGTGAGTTCTCCTGTGTTACTAGCAGGAGGGCTTCCTCTGAGACTGGTGAGTTATCCTGTGTTACTAGCAGGAGGGCTTCCTCTGAGACTGATGAGTTCTCCTGTGTTACTAGCAGGAGGGCTTCCTCTGAGACTGATGAGTTATTCTGTGTTACTAGCAGGAGGGCTTCCTCTGAGACTGATGAGTTATTCTGTGTTACTAGCAGGAGGGCTTCCTCTGAGACTGATGAGTTATTCTGTGTTACTAGCAGGAGGGCTTCCTCTGAGACTGATGAGTTATCCTGTGTTACTAGCAGGAGGGCTTCCTCTGAGACTGATGATTTATTCTGTGTTACTAGCAGGAGGGCTTCCTCTGAGACTGATTAGTTATTCTGTGTTACTAGCAGGAGGGCTTCCTCTGAGACTGATGAGTTATTCTGTGTTACTAGCAGGAGGGCTTCCTCTGAGACTGATGAGTTATTCTGTGTTACTAGCAGGAGGGCTTCCTCTGAGACTGATGAGTTATTCTGTGTTACTAGCAGGAGGGCTTCCTCTGAGACTGGTGAGTTATCCTGTGTTACTAGCAGGAGGGCTTCCTCTGAGACTGATGAGTTATTCTGTGTTACTAGCAGGAGGGCTTCCTCTGAGACTGATGAGTTATTCTGTGTTACTAGCAGGAGGGCTTCCTCTGAGACTGGTGAGTTATTCTGTGTTACTAGCAGGAGGGCTTCCTCTGAGACTGATTAGTTATTCTGTGTTACTAGCAGGAGGGCTTCCTCTGAGACTGGTGAGTTCTCCTGTGTTACTAGCAGGAGGGCTTCCTCTCAGACTGTTGAGTTATCCTGTGTTACTAGCAGGAGGGCTTCCTCTGAGACTGATGAGTTATTCTGTGTTACTAGCATGAGGGCTTCCTCTGAGACTGATGAGTTATTCTGTGTTACTAGCAGGAGGGCTTCCTCTGAGACTGATGAGTTATCCTGTGTTACTAACAGGAGGGCTTCCTCTGAGACTGGTGAGTTATCCTGTGTTACTAGCAGGAGGGCTTCCTCTGAGACTGATGAGTTATTCTGTGTTACTAGCAGGAGGGCTTCCTCTGAGACTGATGAGTTATTCTGTGTTACTAGCAGGAGGGCTTCCTCTGAGACTGATGAGTTCTCCTGTGTTACTAGCCGGAGGGCTTCCTCTGAGACTGATGAGTTATTCTGTGTTACTAGCAGGAGGGCTTCCTCTGTGACTGGTGTTACACCTAAGGTGTGTTGGTGTCTATCTGTTCTTTTCTAAAGGGAAAGTGGCTTCATCAGGGCCGTGTCTCTTAGACTAATGCGTGACTGTCTCCTGTTTTACTGCCTTACTCACTCTTTAGTCTGATTAGTGAGACTCTTTACTGATGAGTTCTCCTGTGTGTGTGTGTGTGTGTGTGTGTGTGTGTGTGTGTGTGTGTGTGTGTGTGTGTGTGTGTGTGTGTGTGTGTGTGTGTGTCTGTGTGTGTGTGTGTGTGTGTGTGTTAGCCCTAAGCTCTCTGGTTCTCAGCACCTCTCCTATGAGCAGGTGAAGGTTTAAGGCTGTTTAATTTGGGCTGAGTTGAAGAGCTCTGTTCCCTAAAGAGGCATCAATGCTCCTCCACTCCTCCTCCTCCTCCTCTCCTGGCCCCAGTTACTTTACTTAAGACCCTCTCTCCCTCTCCATCTCTCCCTCTCTCCCTCTCTCCCTCCACCAGCTCATGTGTTCACCCCAACATGACACCATCTGGCTGTGAAGGAAGGGGGAATAGGCTGCTGACAAGATTGGTGAAGGTCTAGAGAGAGAGAGAGAGAGAGAGAGAGAGAGAGAGAGAGAGGGAGAGAGAGAGAGAGAGAGAGAGAGAGAGAGAGAGAGAGAGAGAGACAGAGAGACAGAGAGAGAGACAGAGAGAGAGAGAGAGAGAGAGAGAGAGAGAGAGAGAGCACTACTTTTAAAAGTGAGAAAGGGAGAGAGAGATAAAAAGAGAGAGTGATGCTAAATTGAGGTGACAAGGCGATGACAACGCCACCAAATGTCACTGTCAGCACCCTGCCCTAGAGTGTCAGTGCCAAGAGCAGAGAGCGAGAGAGAGAGAGAGTCAGAGAGAGAGAGGTGGTGCTCCTTGTGATTTCACCCAAAACAGTATGAGTTCAACCTATCGGTTCTTAGAAGAATCTTAGCTATGTCACACACACACACACACACACACACACACACACACACACACAAAACTACTATACCTACCCATTATGAACATTGGACCCAACCAGAGACAGGCTGCTATTCCTGCCCATTATGAACATTGGACCCAACCAGAGACAGGCTGCTATACCTGCCCATTATGAACATTGGACCCAACCAGAGACACGAGCTCTTGATCATTATTACTGAAGTACTGCACACACACACACACACACACACACACACACACACACACACACCTGAAATATTAATGACGCTGCTTTCGTTTGTGTTTGTTCCTGTGTATCATTGTGACCATGGTTACTAATCCTGTTTGTATAGTATAGTCAGTCACACGGGGCTCAGCTGCATCACATGACCCACTGTGACCATGGTTACTAATCCTGTTTGTATAGTATAGTCAGTCACACGGGGCTCAGCTGCATCACATGACTCACTGTGACAATGGTTACTAATCCTGTTTGTATAGTATAGTCAGTCACACGTGGCTCAGCTTCATCACATGACCCACTGTGACAATGGTTACTAATCCTGTTTGTATACATCATACAGTCACACGGGGCTCAGCTGCATCACATGACCCACTGTGACCATGGTTACTAATCCTGTTTGTATAGTATAGTCAGTCACACGTTGCTCAGCTGCATCACATGACCCACTGCGACCATGGTTACTAATCCTGTTCGTATAGTATAGTCAGTCACACGGGGCTCAGCTGCATCACATGACCCACTGTGACCATGGTTACTAATCCTGTTTGTATGCATCATACAGTCACACGGGGCTCAGCTGCATCACATGACCCACTGTGACCATGGTTACTAATCCTGTTTGTATAGTATAGTCAGTCACACGGGGCTCAGCTGCATCACATGACCCACTGTGACCATGGTTACTAATCCTGTTTGTATAGTATAGTCAGTCAC